>NC_089202.1:29005085-29032585 GCF_963930695.1 Labrus bergylta
CTGTGAGAGAGTGATGGTTAGGAACGGTTTTAACTTTAACTTTCCACATTTGGAGCCACTGCTATGGTTTAAAGGTCCCATATTACGCTTTTTCTGGTGTGTTTTCCAAGTGTCCTGTGCATGTTTAGGCACATCTACAGTTTCAAGAAAAAGTATGTGAACTCTTTGGAATTTCTCAGTTTTCTGATTAAATTGGTCATAAAATGTGTTCTGATCTTCATCTAAGTCTCAACAATAGACAAACACAGTCTGCTTAAACTAATACCACACAAACAATTATATATTTTCATGTTTTTGTTGAACACAACATGTAAACATTCACAGTGCAGGGTGGGAAAAGTATGTGAACCCCTACGCTAATGACTTCTCACAGAGCTAATTGGAGTCAGGAGTCAGCCAACCTGGAGTCCAATCAATGAGACGAGATTGGTTAAAGCTGCCCTGCCCTATAAAAAAACACACTCCAGGTTTGAGTTTGCTACTCTCAAGAAGCATTGCCTGATGTGAACCATGCCTTGACAGAAGAGCTCTCAGAAGCCCTACAATTAAGAATTGTTGACTTGCGTAAAGCTGGAAAGGGTTACAAAAGACTCTCTAAAAGCCTCGATGTTCATCAGTCCACTGTAAGACAAACTGTCTATAAATGGAGAAAGTTCAGCACTGTTGCTACTCTCCCTAGAAGTGGCCGTCCTGTGAAGATGACTGCAAGAGCACAGCGCAGAATGCTAAATGAGGTGAAGAAGAATCCTAGAGTGTCAGCTAAAGACTTACACAAATCTCTGGCACATGGTAACATCTCTGTTGACGAATCTATGATATGTAAAACACTAAACAAAAATGGAGTTCATGGGAGGACACCACGGGGAAAGCCACTGCTGTCCAAGAACAACATTGCTGCACGTTTGAAGTTTGCGAAAGAGCACCTGGATGTTCCACAGCACTACTGGCAAAACATCCTGTGGACAGATGAAACCAAAGCTGAGTTGTTTTGAAGGAACACACAACACTATGTGTGGAGAAAAAAAGGCACAGCACACCAACATCAAAACCTCATCCCAACTGTGAAGTATGGTGGAGGGGGCATCATGGTTTGGTGCTGCTTTGCTGCATCAGGGCCTGGACAGATTGCTGTCATCAACGGAAAAATGAATTCCCAAGTTTATCAAGACATTTTGCAGGAAAACTTAAGGCCATCTGTCCACCAATTGAAGCTCAACAGAAGATGGGTGATGCAACAGGACAACGACCCAAAGCACAGAAGTAAATCAACAACAGAATGGCTTCAACAGAAGAAAATACGCCTTCTGGAGTGGCCCAGTCAGAGTCCTGACCTCAACCCGATAGAGATGCTGTGGCATGACCTCAAGAGAGTGATTCACACCAGACATCCCAAGAATATTGCTGAACTGAAGAAGTTTTGTCAATAGGAATGGTCCAAAATTCCTCCTGACCGTTGTGCAGGTCTGATCTGCAACTACAGGAATGTTTGGTTGAGGTTATTGCTGCCAAAAGAGGGTCAACCAGTTATTAAATCCAAGGATTCACATACTTTTTCCACCCTGCACTGTGAATGTTTACATGTTGTGTTCAATAAAAACATATAATTGTTTGTGTGGTATTAGTTTAAGCAGACTGTGTTTGTCTATTGTTGTGACTTAGATGAAGATCAGAACACATTTTATGGCCAATTTATGCAGAAAACTAGGAAATTCCAGAGTTCACATACTTTTTCTTGCAACTGTATGTGCAAAAATTCAAAGTTTGCGTAAATGCGGCTTCTCCTACGTCCTCCTGTTAGCTGCATGTAACGCTCGGTTCTAGCCCCCCTCCAAAAATTTTTTTGCCAGTGTGACGTCTTGTCAGTGTGATATCACTGATCTAAGCCCATTGGCTCGTTGTGGTAAGCCCAGCAGCTCATGTTGCACGCCCGTTAACTTCTGTAGCACGCCCACGATATGCGGTAGCCTGCGGTAGCACAGTAGTGCTAAGGTGCTAATGTTTTTGCTCCCCTCGGAGCCAAAGTGGCTGCATTCCCAATATGGTAAAAGGGGCGTGACATTT
Organism: Labrus bergylta; assembly: GCF_963930695.1. NCBI lineage: Eukaryota > Metazoa > Chordata > Actinopteri > Labriformes > Labridae > Labrus > Labrus bergylta. Next base: position 29,007,147 of record NC_089202.1, read on the forward strand.
CCGAGAACCGTGCTGAGCGACTGACAAATCGGATCAGACTTGGCACACGAGCCAGTGCATGGAGCGGCAGTTCATGAAAACAGACACTTTTTTTTTTAACTTTATCTATTGTGAACATACTTTAGTAGATACATAGATTAAATATATGAACCCCAAAAAGGGCAGAATATGGGCTCTTTAAAGTCTGTGTCCCTACTGGCCTGGGGGCCCCGGGGCAGTTCTCGCCTGTTGACAGCAGCGTCTCTGAACGTGGGAAATGCATGCATCCTCAGATCATGTGATCAAGATATGCCGAGCTCAGTTGACAGTTTTCTGCATGTAGGACGATGTAGCTGATTTAAAGTGTGTGTGGTGTTTTTATCAGTATGAAAAACATATTGTAAGGGACTACATGTTTATCTTGTTTATGTTTACGTCTTTGAATGAGTCAGATCGACAGCTGTGTCACTTGTGTCGGAGTTCAGTGTGTGATATCACGATTGTGACTGGATGACAACAAAGGTCGGTTGTGTGTATGGCGCTGCCTCTGTGACTCAGCGTGAATGAGTGTGTGCTGAGATGAGAGGCAGACAGAGATACTGTCTCTTTAAGTTTGTTAGCTTTTAGCTTTAGCCTAAAGAAGCCTGCGTCCAGTTCAGACAATAAAGCCCATGCTTGACTGGATGACGTCTTGTGGCTTCATTAAAGGCTTTATGCGATTTTTCACACTTAAATGTAGAAATCAAGTATATCCTCTGAAAATAACTCTGTGAGTCATGACTGTCTACAATGGGTGTAACACCAGAGTCCCACTGTCTGTGATGTTTTCAGAGTTTTCAGAGTCCTATCTTCAGTTTGTTTACATCGCCGGGACGGCCGGCTGACTCCTCCCCTCGTGTATAAAAGTTGTTTAATTGAGGGACTAGAGAAAAGAAGAATAACATACTGTACTCACTGCTTAACTGTGTTTCTAGATCACGCTCATTTCAGGTAAATTTACATGCAGTGTGAAGATACCAGCATAATAAAGATCACTAGGTGGTCGCTTGGTTTCATGCTGGTGCTCAAGGGCGACATCTGCTGGATCAAAAAATCGCATATAAAGCCTTTAAGGGAAAATACTACAAAATAGTTTTCTATTGATCAATAATTAAACATTTCAGGCGACCCCAGGGTTGGGAAAGCCTGCTCTATAAGTAAGAAGAGATAGTTGAGTCCCTTTTTAAGAGGAGCTGGGTTTAAGGAAAGTGCAGTAAAGGTCAAACAGTCACATTTTCTGTCAGACCTGAAAATCAAGAATTTAAATATCTCTACATTCGGCTTTTCATAAATAAGCATCGAGACTCTCTCTCGAGTTTGGTTGGAACAGACGACCTGATGACAGGATCAGGGTTCTTCTGTTGTGTTCTCCAGAGCCTCAGATAATCACAGATTTCACACTTTTTAAATGACCTAATCTTTTCACCAGCAGAGATAAGCTCAATACAATCATAGAAAAAAAAAAACAGAAGTCTTATTCTCTTCATGTCAGCCGGGACACATCTGGATATTTGATGCTAAAACTGCTGACTGCTGCTTTTCCCAGATGTTTGAGGATCAAGAGCAAACAAGAGTTCCAGTGGGCTGAACGTCCTTCAAACCTCACACACACACACACACACACACAGCTAACTGCAGTGCTCACGTTCACAGATGTGACCTAAGTGACTGGTTTAACAATCAGCGTTTCAGAAGTTTTGGGTGAGCGTTTTCAGAGAACATTCTGAACTTTTTTTTTGTTTTTCTCTTTTAGCAAACGGGGAAAAAAAATTCTGCAAATCACACGTTATGTAATAACACAGCATGAAGAGAACAGGGTTTATTAAAATAAAGTACAGTATAAATTGTATTACATTAAATATTTAAAAATGTGTTCACAGTAAAAAACAAAGAGATTCTTCTTCATGGGATTCTCTCTGCACACAGCGTCCTGGACTTTAAGATGCTGATCTGTAACACAAACAGAGATGAATATAAACACACACACATGCGCACACACACACATGTTCAGACCAGGTAGTGTCACAGTTTAATCCCTCTCACCTGTTTCTCCTCTGCAGACAGGACGCCCTGCAGCGCCACCACCTGGTACTGTCTGTGCTTCAGGCTGCTGATGGACTTCCTGACGTGTCGGAGGGCGGAGCCTACGGACTCTCTGCGCAGCAGCTTCCTGGTTTCTGACACGGAGGAGCCCGGATCCAGAATGAGGAGGCACAGAGACCCGTTCTTCTTCTGCTCCAAGCCCACGATGGAGCGGCTGTGACCTGAACCAGGACACAACAGAACAAAACTTTATATCAATGTTGCCAAATATTTGAAACTTTTCGATGATGTGTTTTTTAAAAGTTTTTTTATGCCCTTATTAGAAAGATAGGACAGTGGATAGAGTCAGAAATCAGGAAGAGAGAGAGAGAGAGAGAGAGAGAGAGAGAGAGAGAGAGAGAGAGAGAGAGAGAGAGAGAGAGAGAGAGAGAGAGAGAGAGAGAGAGAGAGAGAGAGAGAGAGAGAGAGAGAGAGAGAGAGAGAGAGAGAGAGATGGAATGATAAGCGGGAAAGGAGCCGTAGGTCAGATTCGAACCCAGGCCGCCCAACTGGAGGGATACAGCCTCTGCACATGGGACGCTTGCACCAACCACTAAGCAACCGGTACATTATTACATTATTGGTGTTGATGCCTACAAAGAAATGTGACATTTAAAAAGTAGTGCCTTTCGCCTGACTGGAAGATTTCACAAAGCACGCGCTCCACATGGCGTGTGTTTTCAGACAGCACGCTGATCTGTTCGGAGAGCGTCACCGTCTCCTTGGTTAATAATCCCAGAGAGAGTGATGATGCTGACACTACGTCTGTCCAGGGTTTCTCTGGGAGTGATCTCTCTGCTGACAACAGAATTTACAACATGTGTCATATTTTCTGATGCGGCATGGTCATCCACAAGTAGACCTACCTCAGTTTCTGTAGCTGAGAAGTGTGCAACTACAGTAAAGTACAGTTTACTACAGTAAACTACAATAAAGTACAGTTTACTACAGTAAACTACAGTGAAGTACAGTAAACTACAATAAAGTCAGATAAACTACAGTAAAGTAAAGTACAGTAAAGTACAGCAAACAGTAAAGTATAGTAAACTACAGTGAACTACAGTAAAGTACAGTTAACTACAGTGAAGTACAGCAAACTACAGTAAACTACAGTCAGACAGCAAACTACAGTTAATTACAGCAAACTACAGTAAAGTACAGTAAAGTACAGCAAACTACAGTAAACTACAGAAAAGTACAGTAAAGTACAGCAAACTATAGTTAATTACAGTAAAGTACAGTAAAGTACAGCAAATAGTAAAGTATAGTAAACTACAGTGAACTACAATAAAGTACAGTTAAGTACAGCAAACTATAGTTAATTACAGTAAACTACAGTAAAGTACAGAAAAGTACAGCAAACTATAGTTAATTACAGTAAACTACAGTAAAGTACAGTAAAGTACAGCAAACAGTAAAGTATAGTAAACTACAGTGAACTACAATAAAGTACAGTTAAGTACAGCAAACTATAGTTAATTACAGTAAACTACAGTAAAGTACAGAAAAGTACAGCAAACTATAGTTAATTACAGTAAACTACAGTAAAGTACAGTTAAGTACAGCAAACTACAGTAAAGTACAGTAAACTACAGTCAGACAGCAAACTACAGTTAATTACAGCAAACAACAGTAAACTACAGTAAACTACAGTGAACTACAGTAAACTACAGTGAAGTACAGTAAAATACAGTAAACAGTAAACTACAGTGAACTACAGTAAAATACAGTAAACTACAGTAAAGTACAGAAAAGTATAGCAAACTATAGTTAATTACAGTAAACTACAGTAAAGTACAGAAAAGTACAGCAAACTATAGTTAATTACAGTAAACTACAGTAAAGTACAGTGAACTACAGTAAAGTACGGTAAACTACAGTAGAGTACAGTAAACAACAGCAAACTACAGTAAACTACAGTAAAGTACAGTGAACTACAGTAAAGTACAGTTAAGTACAGTAAAGTACAGTAGAGTACAGTAAACAACAGTAAAGTACAGTAACTACAGTAAAGTACAGTAGAGTACAGTAAACTACAGTAAAGTACAGTACAGTACAGTAAACTACAGTAAAGTACAGTAGAGTACAGTAAACAACAGTAAAGTACAGTAACTACAGTAAAGTACAGTAGAGTACAGTAAACTACAGTAGAGTACAGTAAACAACAGTAAAGTACAGTAACTACAGTAAAGTACAGTACAGTACAGTAAACAACAGTAAAGTACAGTAACTACAGTAGAGTACAGTAAACTACAGTAAACTACAGTAAAGTACAGTACAGTACAGTAAACAACAGTAAAGTACAGTACAGTAAACAACAGTAAAGTACAGTAAACTACAGAGGTAATAAGTGTTAAAGCAGCAGATATAATCCTAGATTTAAAACGTTTCAGCTGATAGAGTGAAAACATCTTCCTGTTACTAAAACTTCAGTACGAGTCGTAAGATGCCGATGTTAATGCTCACCTTGGTGCTGCAGGTAAAGTGGGGGCAAGGAGGTCTGGACCAGTCGGGGGGGCAGTCTGTTACTGCCGGTCTGACTGAAGTACTGCTTCACCCACTCAAACAGGCGGGGATGTGTGTCAGCAGGGCCGGTGTGCCGGTGGAAGTCCACGATCCGGGCTCTGAAAACACAAAGAAGTGACCGACTGACTGCAGCATTGAACTCACAGCTAACTGTAAGAAGATTTAATGTGTGATTCTGTTTGTTCTATGTAACCTGGGCCATGTTTTTACATTTACGCTCAACTAATAACTGTAAACACTCACTCACTCACTCACTCAACAACACAAACAAGCTGAACAGTCACAGCAGAAGTGAACTCCTGTGTTCTGTTTACAGAGTGGGGTTAAAAAGTAGGCGGAGCTACGCTGGGCCCAGGTAGAGGATAAGGTAACAGAGATGTTACAGAGGCGAGAAGTTCAGCAGACGTTCACCGGCGGGGGAGTGCAGCACTGTCAGGGTTCCCACTCTTTTCCAGAGATCATTTTCCAGGACTATTCCAGAACATTTTAAGCGATGATCGAGCTGGTATGACGGCCCGTGATCGTGCCACATCAATATTAAGTGTCTTTAACAAAGCTAATCACACCCACTGTGAGCTACCGCTACAAAGGTATGTTGATGTGCTGACCTCAAACTGAGGAGAAAACACAAGTCTACCTTATAGTTACTCTCATGGTGTTTTTTTTCTCTTTTTGTGAAGCATCTTTTCTCTCCATCCTCTCAACTAAACTGTAAATAAATATTTATTTTATATGTCGGGTTATATATGTCTGTTGGGTATCGTGCACTTTGGGTTCTTTTCTGTTGAATTATATTTAATAATTTTTAGTATTTTGCATTTGTTATGTTCTTACTGTTGTTTCTGTTCTTCTGTGTTTGCTTTAGTTTGTTCTTGTTTTTGTTGTTTGTCAAAGCACTTTGTAAACCTGTGTTTTTAAAAGGTGCTATATAAATAAAATTATTATTATTATTCTTATAATAACCGTTGAAATACAGCAAGGGTGCAATATTTAACTGTTTCGTTTTTTCTTTCGAAAAATGAACTGCAAAATTCTTCAAATTTCTTTGGGTATTTTGTCAACTTCAAGTGAGAGTGTGATGGGAACTTTTGTAAGTGCCTCAGAGACATGTTATAAATCAGTCTTCAGGAATAGAGTGTGTACTTCTCTTCACCTCCCTGCACAGGCGTTGATGTGTAATATCTTGTAAATAGTAATCTTGCAAAGAATAGTTCTTCAAAGCTATTAACGGGTCTTTTGTGTAATTAAGGTGCGGTCACAATAATTGTGGTGGGGCCTCATGTGATATCGTTCTACGTGGGCCCATTGATAACCCCTGCTTATCAATGCAGTGCGGTGTGTTTGAAGAGCGTGATGTAACAACTGTGTCAGGTTATCAAAACGTCTGTCTCTGTATGAATCATTTAGTTTAAGGTTTATAGGTAGTCATCCAAGGTAAATATATCTAGAATAAGATAATGGTGTCAGAGCCACTGTATGAGATAAGGCAGTAAGAAACTTTGCAAAAGTGTCGACCAAAAGGCAGAGAAGAAGAAGAAGAAGACTGGCAGTTGGAGAACATGAATATAACCGCTGCAGGTTTTAAATCCTGGTTATTTAAAGAACAGAGTTTGTGAAGCGCATTCCTCACCTTTGTTAGACTTCAAAGGAAGTATCATGACAGGGAACTGCCCTCTGGTGTGTTCTCATGTCAATTAATCTACCGCCTGACTCTTTAGCCTCGTTCAGAGTCTGGCACATATCTCCTGAAGGAGTCAGGGCGAGCTGCATGTGATAAATGGCTGACAAACAGCAGAATCTTTTCACTCAGACTTTACCCGTTTTTTTCTGTGTAAATGATGTGGCATAATGATGGGAACACATATAGGAAACGACGGGAGAATCTGCAGATTTGCCTCAGCTTTGTAGCTTCGATTTCCACAAGTTCTGCCTTCTTTTTGCCTCTTGATTCTTTATGTGACATTGAAACACATCACACCAGCCCCCTAGTATTTTCCAAGCCCTGATGTCTGAGCACGACTAAAGACTCTACGCACGCGACCGTTGCGATCTCTGTGCACATGAGGAAAGTGATTTATTTTTGTTTTCTGGTTGCCAGTTTGACTCTGTCGAGCCCCCAAACCCCAACCCCGCCTCCTCCTGTCCGACAGGGAAAGTCTCACACTGCAAAGTGGATATGTGACAAAACCAGATCAGGAGGATTTCAGGTGATTGCATGTGTGTGAACACAGCTTTGGTGTTGGCATGCTTGAGCCTGAGGCGGTTTGCTGTAATGATGTCCATAATCAGAGCGGCTGCTTTGTGCTCACTTGATTCTCAGAGAGGTGAGGAGGCTGTAGATCTCCGTGGCTCCGATCCATGCTCGGGTCCCCTGCAGACGCTGGTCAAAGTGGGACGCGCCCTGAGCGTCCAGGCCTTCCCTCCACGCCTCCTCGATCATCCTCTGCACCCGAGGGATGCTGGGTATCGTCCTGTCTGCAGGGTGGACAGAGGGAAATAATAAGGTCAGAAAATGTAAGAAAATTACAAACCCGTCTTTCAAAGTCAAAACCCGATCTTAAACATTGTCACATCTTTTTTGTTTTCCTGCTTTCTCATGCCTCTGCATGTGAACCTGTGCAGATGAGGACGATGTTATGCATCATGCAGATAGTTCCAGTGAAGCTTCGCTATCAGAAAGTGTCTCAGTCGTCAGGATGAGAAATCTTTACTGTGTTTTGTTTGTGTTGTGAAGAACAGGGAGTGATAGTGATCTCTGTAACAACACCAAGTGTCATCAGACCAGAACTGAGAACAAGCACAAGACATGATGTGCTCTCTGTGTCATCAGACACGCCCACAGCTGACTCGTAAGTGCCTCGATTTGTGCTGAACATTATTATGAAGACTAATCACACAAACACACACAGTCACCGCCTTTCATGTTTAAAGAGAGCTGAGGGAAGGTGAGCTGATCCACACCAGATAAAGCCCGCTCCTCATACCTGTGACTACTTCTAGTAAAGAGAAGGTGGAGCAGGAATGTGAGGACAGATGTGTTTGTTTTATCAACCTATCACCTCAGGGAACAGAAAAGGCCATTACTTCAGCCTGCAGCAGTGAAACAGGCTGTAACAGCTGAAACGTAAACCTCGATTTATCAAAGTGCGTCCACTAAAAGTGTTGTTTTTCTCATCGACAGACTCAGACTTTTATTCTAAGCGTCACAGAAAGTAAGGGGGGGGGGGGGGGGGGGGCGTTTGAGGAAAGAGATTTTCCTCGCAATGCCAGAACACACATTTGAAACAAGCCCAGCTAGTGTGCGTCTTAACGTCATGGAAATGATCATGCCAACATACTGTACAGGCAGAAATCAAAACTGAAAGATGATGGATGCTGTACTGGCCAAAACGCTGTTTAAGTACTTTGAAGAAATGGAAGAGGACATCGGCGTCAGTGAACGTACAGGAGGAGGAGGATCTACTGTCGGCTTCTTTGCAAACGACCTTTAAAAGGTGAGGCAAAGAAAAAGGAATTATATGTTGGTGCTAACAGGTACGCTAAGAGGGATGTTAGTTCTCCCATGTCAATACATTTAATCGAGAGAGAACATATTTTGTAGCTGTCGTACCACTAACCAGTGAGGAGAACGTTTATCTTACCGGTCTGTAAGTTTCCTCTGCACAGGAAAAAAACTTCAGGGTTGTAGAACACAGAAAGTGTTTGTAGGAAGGTGCAGGATGGGAGTGTATTGACTAGAGGTGTGACTTCTAAACGTTTAGAAAAACAATTTACAATTACAATTCATTTAGCAGACGCTTTTTATCCAGCGTACATCAGAGAGTAAGTACAACACTAATCCATTCACACACCGCCACTGAAGCAAAGGGAGCAATGCGGGGTTAAGTGTCTTGCCCAAGGACACATCGGATATGTTGCTCAGCTGGGGATCGAACCCTCGAACACTCAAAAAAAACAAAACACTAAACATTTAATAAAATCGGCAACCGTTTAACGTTAATTAATTGTTGTTGTTTTTTTTCAATTTTTATTTTATTTTACTTTTAACATTAAACAACATTAATATCTTGACAGATATTAAGCTTTTTTTTTAAACGTGTAAATGTGCGCATGTCACTGCACAAAGCACTCCGCAATAGCGGTGCATATACAAGAGGGATGTCCAGACAGTGGACCTTATCGCTCCCTCTGTCTCTCTCTGCTGATGGGATTCTGCACTCTTATCCTCCATTATGATGGGAGTGTATCATCCAGTGTGTGTGTGTTCACCTTGCATGATGGGAGTGTATCATCCAGTGTGTGTGTTCAGCTTGCATGATGGGAGTGTATCATCCAGTGTGTGTGTTCACCTTGCATGATGGGAGTGTGTTGTCCAGTGTGTGTGTGTGTGTTCACCTTGTATGATGGGAGTGTATCATCCAGTGTGTGTGTTCACCTTGCATGATGGGAGTGTGTTGTCCAGTGTGTGTGTGTGTGTTCACCTTGTATGATGGGAGTGTATCGTCCAGTGTGTGTGTGTTCACCTTGCATGATGGGAGTGTATCATCCAGTGTGTGTGTTCAGCTTGCATGATGGGAGTGTATCATCCAGTGTGTGTGTTCACCTTGTATGATGGGAGTGTATCATCCAGTGTGTGTGTGTTCACCTTGCATGATGGGAGTGTATCATCCAGTGTGTGTGTTCAGCTTGCATGATGGGAGTGTATCATCCAGTGTGTGTGTTCACCTTGCATGATGGGAGTGTGTTGTCCAGTGTGTGTGTGTGTGTTCACCTTGTATGATGGGAGTGTATCATCCAGTGTGTGTGTTCACCTTGCATGATGGGAGTGTGTTGTCCAGTGTGTGTGTGTGTGTTCACCTTGTATGATGGGAGTGTGTTGTCCAGTGTGTGTGTGTGTGTTCACCTTGTATGATGGGAGTGTATCGTCCAGTGTGTGTGTTCACCTTGCATGATGGGAGTGTGTTGTCCAGTGTGTGTGTGTGTGTTCACCTTGTATGATGGGAGTGTATCGTCCAGTGTGTGTGTTCACCTTGCATGATGGGAGTGTGTTGTCCAGTGTGTGTGTGTGTGTTCACCTTGTATGATGGGAGTGTATCGTCCAGTGTGTGTGTTCACCTTGTATGATGGGAGTGTGTTGTCCAGTGTGTGTGTGTTCACCTTGCATGATGGGAGTGTGTTGTCCAGTGTGTGTGTGTTCACCTTGCATGATGGGAGTGTGTTGTCCAGTGTGTGTGTGTGTGTTCACCTTGTATGATGGGAGTGTATCGTCCAGTGTGTGTGTGTGTTCACCTTGTATGATGGGAGTGTATCGTCCAGTGTGTGTGTTCACCTTGCATGATGGGAGTGTATCATCCAGTGTGTGTGTGTGTGTTCACCTTGTATGATGGGAGTGTATCGTCCAGTGTGTGTGTGTTCACCTTGCATGATGGGAGTGTATCATCCAGTGTGTGTGTTCACCTTGCATGATGGGAGCGTATCGTCCAGTGTGTGTGTTCACCTTGCATGATGGGAGCGTATCATCCAGTGTGTGTGTGTTCACCTTGCATGATGGGAGTGTGTTGTCCAGTGTGTGTGTTCACCTTGCATGATGGGAGTGTAGGTGTCTATTCGGTGCAGAGAGGAGAGCATCATCTGGAGGTTCCTGTAGCCACACCCCCAGCCTTTATCGCCCGCCGAGGAGCAGAAGTGATCGGTGTCGGCGCTCAGCCACACGTGGACACAGTCCCTGCAGTCCGTCTGGTAGTGTTCATACAGCGCTTTGATTACACCTGGACACACAGGTGAGCAGAGACAAACAAGATCACAACATAAACATATATACAACCCCTGAGGTCACCTGACACCACCACTTGCCTTGTATATATTTTTTTTAGCACCCAGTAATCAACGATACGCATGTGCATGTTTGATATTTTTTGTGCACATCCAACATTAAGTTAGTATCTTGTGCGGTTGTGAAGCAGGTTTTTATATTGTTAAGACTTTTACTGGTATTGTATTGTACTGTGTTCTTCTGGTGTTGTGACAAACTGCAACATGAGCTGACAGGAGTTTGTGTAAGCAATCTGAATAAACACACACACACCCAAACAGACACACACACACAATGAATGTGCACATTAAGCACAGAACATTCAGTGAGCGTCGGGGAATGTGGCACAACAGGTTTAGGATGAAAGCAGAATCAGAGAGAGAGAGAGAGACAGGTGGGACGTCCTGACTGAGTGAGGTCAGACCGGTTCAACCAAAAGTCTGATCGATTAGAGGATGTCCAGTCTGATGCTTAACAACAGGACACACACACACACGCGCGCACACACACACACGCACACACGCACAGGCACAGGCACACGCGCACACACAGGCACAGGCACACACACACAGATAAACAGCAGTGTCTCCATGCACACACACACACACACACACACACACACACACACACACACACACACACACACACACACACACACACACACACACACACACACACACACACACACACACACACACACACACACACACACACACACACACACACACACACACACACACACACACACACACACACACCACACACACACTGAATTGTAATGTTGAACACTTTTGTTGACAGCAGCAAGAATTTCACCCGGCACTAAACACTAAGACCGTATCACATCCTGCAGCAGAAAAGGTGTTCCCCCTGGCTATATTAAAAGACATCTTAACTTTTTATGAGCCTGTTCACACATACACTATGTAGCTGTTTCATTTTCAAATAGTCGATGTGCAGATTCAACCGCATGTCCAAATAATTTTTGATTTTCTGATTTTACAGATAAAGATGAATTGATTGTACAACTAATGTGAAGTGAGTAAACATATTAGAGTCAGTCAAATATAATTACTATCTGTGTCTTCAAACATTCCTCTGTTTGAAGACGAGTCTGTGTGAAGCAGCAGTTTGGTTGTGTGTGTGTGTGTGTTCCAGGACACACACACAGACAAACACAAACGTACCCTGGGTCCTGGTCCTGCCGTCGTCCACCCCTGAGGCCAAAGACTCCATAAGCTCCGCCTTCTTACTGTGGAACTCTGCCGGGGCCATGAGACCCCGGGCCACCGCTCGCTCCATCGTCCTCTCCACCTGTCTGCTGTAACCCCCACTGCCATCCACACCGAACTGCCTCTACACACACACACACACACACACACACACACACACACACACACACACACACACACACACACACACACACACACACACACACACACACACACACACACACACACACACACACACACACACACACACACACACACACACACACACACACACACACACACACACACACACACACACACACACACACACACACACACAGTTGACTGATTTAAAGCTCCTCTGAGTAGTTTTTTTTTATCTGGTTATGAAACAGAATTAAATGAATCCTGATGTCTCTACATGAACTACAAATTCAAACCAGACCATCGGGGAGGAGATGGATTAATTCTACTAAGTTATTTTAAATGTGTGTGTCAGCGGGTCAGCACGCTGCAGAAACAGACTTTATTTAAGTTTTCCACAGCAAAGATTCAGAGTAGCTGTGTTTACATGGACACAAACAATAAGGAATACAAACATTTAAAGGCTTTAGAAGATAGGACTCTGAAAACTCTGAAAGCATCACAGACAGTCATGACTCACAGAGTTATTTTCAGAGGATATACTTGATTTCTATTACATTTAAGTGTGAAAAATCCCATAAAAAGCCTTTAATAAACACGCCTGTAAGAAGAGACTGATCATATCCAGCCGATCGGCTTCAGAGATGTTGATTTATTTCGACCGTCTGGTATCAGAAGAACTTTATTCCCCCACATGTCTGTAATGTTTCTGATTTTCTTAAACTTCTTAAATCTACATAACACCAAGAATAGAAACAGCCTCATTCACCAATGTCTGAATTTGACATAAATAGCCAACCACATGTTATTATTTTGGAGTGGCACCTGGGGGGGCCAATCAGATTTCAAGGTGGGCTCAGACCACCCCCGGTCACACCCTTAACTATTCACTAGAATACTTACTAACTAAACAAACACCTAAACTGTTTATAGACTTGTAAGAATGGAGAAAAAAAAAAAAGTATAAATTTAAGACTATTTTAAATCAGGAAGACCCTGAGAAATAAATTTAAGCTTGAAGCCGTTTTCTCATATTCACTCTGGAAAATATCTAGATGATTTCAGTCAGGACTGCTCCGGAGATTCTCCTCACCTGGTTGTTCACATATGCTCCTCACAGCTGGAGACTATTCCTGACAGACGGGAGGGGGGGAGGGGGTCTCATGAGGTAAGATGTGACGTAAAAAAACAACAACAGAGTCCGCTACACTATGCTTAAAAAAAAATGTGTCTGTTTGTGTTCACACATACAGATCCTCCTGGAAATATCAGGAGTTTTTCAGGAGTTGTCTGTAAGTATGTGTTTATCTTCCCCGATTATAAACCCTGCTAAGTATTTACATGTTACACTTTCTAAGCCCTGCCTGTGAGTCCAGCAGGCGTTGAACAGTATAGGATCCAAACCTGCAGCTTCTTGAACTCCTCTTTCTCCTGCCAGTCCTCCTGCTGCCTCCTCCTCTGCTCCTCCTCGTCCTGCAGCCGGCGGGCCAGTTTCAGGTCAGAGTCGGGGCTCCCTGCAGCAGGTAACAGGTTAAAGAGAGAGAGGTCAGACAGATACATGATGAGTGATGTGTAAAACCCTGTTTATGAATTTAAACTCACCTGCAGAACCCGCGGCTGCCCCCTGGTCTAAGTGCAGCTCGACGTGTTCCTGCAGAGAGACGCTGTCGCTGCAGAGCACGGAGCACAGCGGGCACTCAAACTTTCCTAAAAACACATTTTAAACAAAACGTCTGAGTGAGATCGGTTATAAGAACTTTCATTAATGCAACACCTGGTGGTAAACAGAGGGGCGTTACCTCCAGGTGACCTCTGCTCCATCAGGTGCAGCTCCACGTGCTCCTGCAGGACGGCGCCGGTGCTGCAGAGCAGAGGACACAGCGGGCACTGCAGCTGATCATCTGTACAAACACACAATGACAGGAGAGGGATGTTTTTAAATTAAGATGAATGAATCAGGATGAAACCGAGAGAGAGAGGGGAGAGAGAGGGGAGCGAGGGAGAGGAGAGAGGAGAGAGGGAGAGAGAGAGAGAGAGAAGCGAGGGAGAGAGGGAGAGCGAGAGAGAGAGAGCGAGAGGAGAGAGAGAGAGAGAGCGAGCGAGAGAGAGAGAGAGAGAGGAGAGAGGGAGAGAGAGAGAGAGAGAGAGAGAAGAAGTGAGGGAGAGAGGGAGAGAGAGAGAGAAGAAGCGAGGGAGAGCGAGAGAGAGAGAGAGAGACAGAGAGAGAGAGCGAGAGAGAGAGAGAGAGACTTTTTCTTGACATTTCTGATTTTTTCAGAACATTTTGACTTTCTTCTTGATGTGCAGAATGAAGAAGGATTCTCCTCCTGAATATATTTATTAATTATATTTATTAAATATATTTAATAAATATAATTAATAAATATATTTATTAAATATATTTATTAAATATATTTAATAAATATAATTAATAAATATATTTATTAAATATATTTATTAAATATATTTATTGATTGAAAAATATTTATCTGCTGAACAAAAAAATCAAACAGACTTTTTTGCGTTTGATTCACCTTTTGTGGTTGAAGAGAGACGCTTCTGTTTGGCTTTTCTGTGTGAGGAAGACTCCGGTCTGGTTTTAGGTCTCTGTGGTGTTGAAGTGAAGGATGCAGTCTCTCTGGACCTGCAGGACTCAGTGTGTGTTCCTCCCGTGTGTTTGGATGTGGACTGATCTGCTGGATCCCTCTCCTCGGGGTGGGCGGAGCTAACGTGGAAGCGGAGCTGGTCGTACGACACCCCGCTCAGCGAGCACAGCGGGCAGCGCATGTCGTTCTCCTCGTGGCTCAGCAGGAGGTGAGTCTTCAGGTCGTCCTCCAGCAGGAGCTGCTCACCGCAGATATCACAGGTCAGCATGTCTGCAGCCTACACACACACACACACACACACACACACACACACACACACACACACACACACACACACACACACACACACACACACACACACACACACACACACACACACACACACACACACACACACACACACACACACACACACACACACACACACACACACACACACACACACACACACACACACACACACACACAGCAAGCACAAAGTTTCCGAGTCAGAAATCAGAGAGAGAGAGGGAGAAAGAGAGAGAGGGGGAGAGAGAGGGAGAGGGAGAGAGAGGGAGAGAGAGAGGGGAGAGAGAGGGAGAGAGAGAGGAGAGAGAGAGAGGAGAGAGGGAGAGAGGGAGAGAGAGAGGAGAGAGGGAGAGAGAGGGAGAGAGAGAGAGGAGAGAGAGAGGGAGCGAGAGAGGAGAGAGAGAGAGAGGAGAGAGGGAGAGAGGGAGAGAGAGAGGAGAGAGGGAGAGAGAGGGAGAGAGAGGAGAGAGGGAGAGAGCGAGAGAGGGAGGGAGAGAGAGAGGAGAGAGAGAGGAGAGAGAGAGGGAGAGAGAGGGGGAGAGAGAGGACAGAGAGAAGGAGAGAGGGAGAAAGAGAAAGAGAGAGAGAGGGTGAAAGTAAGAGGGGGGGAGAGACAGAGGGGAATGACATGCGCGAAAAAGGAGCCACAGGTGGGACTCGAACCCTGCTCAGAGAACTCCAGCCTCCACACATGGGGCGAGAAAACTAACCACAAGGCTGACAGCGCCCTCTGCTGATGCTTTTTGTAAAGACATGTTTTACATCCTGATCCTCTCACAGGATCCAGATCAGACAGACGGGTAATGACAGGTGTAACAGAGACATGTTGTGTAACGGCGCCTCCAAGTGGACAAAAGAATAATGCTACATGTTCATGGTTTTTATAACCAATCACTGACTCGCTGGGATTTCTTCCTTTATATGTGCGGTTGGATTTAATGTAAGACCCGATGTAGGTCGTGTTAAACTGAGATATGATTCCAGTAATAATCTAATTGTTTTGATACCTGTCTGGATACCACGGCAACAACAAAAAGAGGCACTAGGCTCCACATGTTTAGTACTTTCTTGTTTTTAAATTGCCAAAAGATTGCAAACAAACTCTCTGCACACTGACTGACTCACACAACAGCAATTCAGACCTCTGCTTCCTGTCTGTTTGAAAGAGAGAGAAACGTGCCCGAGGCAATACTTAACCAGTGTTCCTCCTCGTCCTCTTTCTTCCTGTTTCTTTTTTCTCCCCTACAGACGGATAATTCCTCTTCAGTTTTATTTGTTGACTTTCACTGACAATTTTCGGTTTCCACAGCAATAATTCATGCAACGCTTAGCAGGGCAACGAGAGTGACTGCTGTCAGAGGAGGTTTTTCTACTATCATAGCCCCCACTGGTCTGGGGCCTGTTGCCAAGCAGCGTCTCGGTTTAACACCAAAGAGCTTGAGAAACTTCAATTTTCATCAACCTGTGAATTTAAAAAAACCACCGCTGCACTCTCTCTCTCTCTCTCTCGCTTTATGTGAAAAATATGACTGAAAATCTACATTTTATTAAAGTTTGATACTTTATGATACTTCAAATTAACCAGATTTAATCAGTGAGAAAAGAAAGCTTAAGAAGCATCAAAAAGATCTGGGCACCTTTCCCCCGTTTGCTGGGTAATGTTGATGTGTTAAATATATTGTGAAATCATGAAAAAGAAAAATGAAGTTCCATGACAGGCTTGATTATCAACTAAATAAGAACTTTTCATCTGATGTGACTTAATATTGTCTATTTTTTTTTAGTCTATGTTTTGTCATGCTGTCTTGTCTCCTTTGTTGTTGTTGTTGTTTTGTTTTGTTTTTATACTGTCAATGTTATGTCTATATGTTTGTCTTTTTTTGTGTGTGTTACTAAATGAAAATGCAAATAAAAATATTGGTTAGAAGCATCGGACATTCAGTCAGTTTGGTCGGTTTTATTCGCTGTAGATTTGTTGTCAGTGTTCATTCTTTCAGAAACGTTGGAAGGAGTTTAAATATTTGAAGTTTTTTATGTTGATACGATTGTTTGATTCAATCCTGAATAAACAAATAAATCATATAATAACAGAAAGACATCCACACAGCCGAGGAGCGAGGACTGTCTGGCAGACCAGGTCTGTATTGAATCACTGTTTTAACTTGTGATTGATGTGATGGACTAAAGAAAGTCAAACAGTGGAACAGCTGTCATCTTTTCCTCTTGTTAAGACTTTTTACTTTAAACTCTTTTACCGACTGATCGTCTCGTGTTTAAGACGTCTGCAGACGATCTGGTGATCTACACTTTCACCAGCTGTGAAGACAAACAGGAAACATTTTCAGAGCAGTTTGTCCAAAGTTATGTCATCTGTTAATGACGTGTGTTTAGTTTCTATCAGATTAACCTCTCTGCAGTTTCTTTCTGCTTCTTAGCCACGACTTGATGATTAAGGTGTAACGCTTCACTCGACTCACGATACGATTCTCTCACGACTTATTTAACAAAATGAGACTGAAGACAAATGATGACTGATAAAGATTCCTTTAGAGGCTGCTAACCCGCTGGTCAGTGTGGTTTGTCCTTTTAATGTTTGTTTTCTCTCAACAGGTGATTGCAGCTTCTTGTTGTGGTGTTGATTAAATGCTGCATCATGTTTGTTGTGCAATTTGTGTAGTTCCTAGTTCCAGCAGTCTTCTTGTAATATTTTCACAGTTTTTGTCTTATCTTCTCTCCTCTTTCATTTTCTGTCTTTGTGAAGCCAAAACGTTTCCACACCTCTGATCTATAAGACGGTGGTGCGTCCTCAATTTCTAAAATCTCGCTCTACAGCTGCTGACCGATGTGAATCTTGACACCTTTGAATCAATTAATCCTGATTTTACGATTAATCTTTACATCCTGATGTATTATATCAACTTTAAACTGACTGAGGGCAGCGCGCCGACAGTCTGACGGAGAATCTGAGAGGAGCTGAAAACATTCAAACACTTTTTTCTTAAACACTTTTAGACGTAAAGTTTAAGAGCAAGGTTACGTCCTGGATGGGATTCATAAAGTATTTCTGATTCAGAGTCTTTTA
Organism: Labrus bergylta; assembly: GCF_963930695.1. Taxonomy (NCBI): domain Eukaryota; kingdom Metazoa; phylum Chordata; class Actinopteri; order Labriformes; family Labridae; genus Labrus; species Labrus bergylta. Next base: position 29,024,916 of record NC_089202.1, read on the forward strand.
CAGTCAATGATCAAATGTGCTCTTCTTTTTGTGTTGAATTTATTTAATTTTTAGTAACTTTAAGGTATTTCTGGTTTCTATGGAGGCCCTGAAGTCCCAAAAAGTTAAAAAATATATATATATATCTTGTGAGCACAATTATAATTATTATTATTTTTATTTTTTTGGGACTTCAGGGTCTCTGTAGGTTTCCAGCCCAGTGCAGTTTATTCCCAGTATTAGTTGCATGTTATATGATTTATTTATTTTTTACACCTTTTTTGTCTGAATTCTAGTCTTCACTTCTGTAAACTTTTAAAGGAAACTTCCCCTGTGTGTTGAATTTACAGAAAACAGACTGTGTAGTCTAAAATAAAGGGAAATGCATTCATTTATAAAAGCAGAAAGAAAGATGTAATACTCAGAGCAGCAGCAGTTTGCAGGCTCTTCATTCAAATACATCATTTATATAAATAACTGCAGATTATTCTCGTTGTTAAACATTGAACTGTTTCTGAGTGTGATGTTTGAACTTCAAAGTAACGATCAGCTGGCCGGTGTGATGAGCCGGTAGAGTCTCTTGAATGAGCAGATTTAAGAATGAAACCTGATTTTAAAAAGGAGGAAGACGATGACCTGCATGCTGCATGAGCTTCTTCATGTTAGAGCTGATTTATACTCACAGGTCATGTAGTGATCTCAGTGTTCAGAGGAAGGACAGCACACCGTTCAGCTTTGTTTTCTTTCTGCAGTTTCGAAACCATCACCCAATATTTCTTCTCCTCTTCCACCAGATTCAATATGCGGTGTGAATGCATTACCGCCACCTGCTGGTCTGGAGGGTGTATCGGAAGACCCGAAGAAAGCAGGTAAAGGATGATATTTGGTGTCCCTAAATTTAAGTCCCAACAAAGTCCCATTGATTTTTACCCCTGATTAATTTTCTGTCATTTCTGACAAAAAAGATACGACCACCAGCGACGGGTGAATGTGTATGAATGGATTAGTTGTTGTTTTTTTCAGGTTTTATCAATCCCTGAGGTGGTGTGTGTGTGTGTGTGTGTGTGTGTGTGTGTGGGGGGGGGGGGGCTATGGACACAAGAGCTGTAGGGGGTTCAGTGCCTTGCTCAAAGACACCTCTGCAGTAAACAGGAAGTGGCCTGGCAGCTCTCCAGCTACCTGACCAACTTCCAGATATTTAGTCTGCACCGGGATTTCAACTGGCAACCCACCAGTTCCAAACCCAGAACCCTACAGACTGAGCTAGGGGTTCCCAAACTTATAGCATTAACCTCAGGGAGCTTTTGCAGCTCAGGTTCAGTCAGGTTTCTTTTTAGTAAAGTTTCCACATAACGAGGAGGAAGGTAACCAGTGTCCCTCAAAGCGGCTGCTGCTCGATTCTGATTGGCTAGAGTGCTGTGTGTTGTCCTTTTTTATACATTGAAAGACTGTCATACAAAAGAACATATATTTCCAAATCCTAAAAGACACATTACAATTTCATATTTTCACAAATAATGTTTTTTTGTTTTTTTATCAGTTTCTGTGACATGAGAAATTAATAATGAGAGGAGGAAGATTTTTTTAAATTCATTTTGAACTACAAGAAAAAAAAGAAGAAATGTCCAGTCATCATTTTAAGAATTAAGTCAAAATGTCGAGAATAAAATGTAGATTTAATTGAAAAGTACTTTCAGAAAATAGTATTTGTACTTCATTTTTTGACATTTCGACTTTTTTTTTCAGGACATATCGACTTTGTTTTCTACATTTCATCTTCTTCATGCCTGGCCATAATCCTCTTCGTTTGTAATGACTACAAGATATGGGACGAGCCGTATGTCAGGATACGAACTCAAAGATTTGATGGTTTTTCTTTTTGATTCCTCACACATGATAGATCATACAGGGTCTATCTGATGTGTGAGACAATGACAGATAGAAACACAGACGGGGTGTGGATGAGGAAGCTGGGTGAGATTTGAATATCAGGAAAAACAAACAAACAAATCCCCCCCCCCCAACATTACTGCACCTCATTCATTAATTATACTGAATGTACATACTGAGTGCGGCGCAGGTTTGTCCCGTCTGTGCGTTGTGAAGCTGCAGGACGGTGAAACGATCCTCCAACAATGTGACCACATGAAGTGATTCAACATCATTCAAAAAATCATCAAGTAAAACTGAAAACTATAAAAAGAAATCTCACTGAGATATTCCCTCCTGCTGTGACGTTTTATCTAAAACTCTCTTTTAATATACTCAGATCTTTAAGTTGCAGATCAGATTCTCTAGACGTTCATCAGCTGTGAAGAAAAACACAAAACATCTCAAATGATTTTGTCCCAATTATCACACATGTTAATGACAACTGGTTAGTATCTGACATAGATTTAATGCACAGTTTCTTATTTTGCTTGACTTGATGATTTAGGGCATAATGTTGTTAACTTTCACATGAAGCTCATCATCGTTGATGTTCCTGTTGTTCAGTGCATGGTATACGCAGGAGTATACCCGCTTATTTTTCACTCTCCATAGTGTATTCCCACTTCTAAATCCCCTCTGATTCACACCATTAATCAATTTTACTGCTCTCAGTCTTTTTTAAATTCCTACTGCTTTTATGGTTTAACTCTTCAGCTCTCTGTTGCTTTATTCATTTAACCAATGTCCTGTTTATCTCTTCTTTTTATCTTCACTCTGTGTTTACAGCCTGTGATGTGATGTCGTCACACTCTCCCTCAATTTTCATTTTGTTCTCTCCTGATTGATTTTAAAGTAATTTTCCTTCATTGTTTTGAACTACCTCTCCACACCTGCCTGTTGGATCTTATTCCTGTTGTTTGCATTTTTATAATTGTGCCCTCTCTGTTGATCTCTGTTCAGTTGTTGTGTTGCAGCACTTTGTAAACATTTGTTTTTAGAGGTGCTATATAAATAAAGCTATTATCATTATTATTATTATATTAACTGATGACTCACGATATTCAGGAGTTTGCTGCATTTAGTTTTTTTACCTCAGACAGTGAAGGGATGACCCTCCTTTCTCTGACGAATCGTCTTTACACTGATTAAATATTCAGGAGCAGTCTGACAGGTCAGAGTCTGTTTATTAGTAGAGGAACAAACCCCCAAAAAAGGCTTCAGTTTTCGAGAGACCAATACCCGAGGTAGAACAAAGCACGACCATATTTTTTCATAACTTGAACATGTCTAGTTTATGAAACGGATTGTTGTATAAAAATATTTTACTGCAAAAATTTTACTGCAGATTAAGACTTAACAACAAGACACAATATAATTGTATTCTGTAATATATATATATATATAATTAAACATTTTATAGTTATTCCTAATACATTTTGTCTCATATTTTCTATCTTACATATGATTTATATGATGACACTCAGAGTCAACCCGCTGCTTTCAACAATATTGTCACCTATGACATTGTTTCTATTTCATTCTAAAAAATTAAAGCATTGTCTTGACATCAGTTGTGAAATATTAATGAACTTAAAAACAGTATTGATATATATAACCTTGAGTTCTTAGAAATTAAATATACTTCATATAGTCTATTTGTATATCGGCCATACAGCCTGTTGTAGTTTTTTAATGTATTTCACTCATATAAAGATGGTGTGTAGTCACCATATCTCCTGCTTTTAAGATGAACCCTAGTTACTCCAGAGGATACACTGGATGAAGGGATAGTTTTTAGAATACCATAAGTATGATAAAGTGTTAAAAAAAACTAAAATAGCTATTTTTGTTGAATGATTTATCAGGCAACCAATGGAGCTGGGATACAAAACAATTCTTATGATGGTGTAAATGTGTGTAAGGTAAATTAGGATAACAATCATGCAAACATGTTTATAAAAAACTTCTTTATACACTTATTTTACCTCATTATATATAATGACATTTGATTTTAAATGCTAATTACAAAGGATGAATTTCCACTTAAGACAATATGGCTGTGAACCTGAGAGCTTAACACCGTACAACTACAAACCTTTGTGTCACACTAAGCATCCCCTGGAGACAAAGTTTGACCTCTTATCTCTTCGCTGATCTTGTCCTGTGCTTGTGTAAGTTGTGTTTACTGATGAAAAATCTCCTTCTGCCAAGTTTGAACCGTCAAATATATCCCTAACTCTGAATCTTGGCTGTAGAAAATGACAGCAACCCGCTGAAAGCAGTAACGAATAAGAATAACTCCACAGAAGAAAATATCTTCTATCTTAAGGTCTTGTTTGCTTTTGTAAACCATTTCACGATATCAGTTTAAGTGAGCTCCATAACCAACCAAAACAATCCTCCCAGGAGCTTTAAGAAAACAACTGCTGCAGAAAATAACCATCAACAAAGTCAACCATCCAAACGAAGATAACACAACCAAATCAAGACAACACAACCAAATCAAGACAACACAACCAAATCAGGACAACACAACCAAATCAAGACAACACAACCAAATCAAGACACCACAACCAAAGACAACACAACCAAATCAAGACAACATAACCAAATCAAGACACCACAACCAAATCAAGACAACACAACCAAATCAAGACAACACAACCAAATCAAGACAACATAACCAAATCAAGACAACACAACCAAATCAAGACAACATAATCTAATTATTATTGATGATGATGGTTTTTGTTTGATAACGATGACTTGTAAGATGGTTTCTATACTGATTAGAGCTCCCAGCTGTCAATGTTGTGCTCTGCCTCTGTGCACTGCCTGTCAGCATTAGTGTCCGATCTGACTTAAAGCTGATCGTTTGCTCTTACTGACATCGTTTTCCTCCTCTCTAGAGCCTCGCTTTTGTTTTACTTACTCTCTGATGTACGTTGCTTTGGATAAAAGTGTCTGCTAAATAAATTGTAGAATTGTAGAAATGCATTCAACACAATCAAATACAGCAAAATAAAGGCAAGGCAAAAAAAGTAGACAATACTGACACAATAACCACATGCAGCCAATACATCAAAATGCAAGGAAAAGGCATTACCATCTACAGGCAATCCAGCCACAGACAATACATATACATAGCTATACAGAACATAGCTAAAGGTATTTTTAAACAAAAAAGTTGTGAGTTTGGTTATATGTTGTCATTTGTCTGAGAATAGATTATATGAATGGAGAATCCGAAGGGGGCTATTATCTTTGGAGGCAGGGCAATGTTGATCAGATGCTAAATGCTCATCAGACTAAAGCCAGTGGGTGTACAATTGATTTTGATACCCGCGTAAGGTTTTGCCATCTGCAATCTTTTCTATCGATGATCTAGTTGTGGTGTTTTGATTTGGTTGTGTTGTCTTGATTTGGTTGTGTTGTCTTTGGTTGTGTTGTCCTGATTTGGTTGTGATGTCTTGATTTGGTTGTGATGTCTTGATTTGGTTGTGTTGTCTTTGGTTGTGTTGTCCTGATTTGGTTGTGTTGTCTTTGGTTGTGGTGTCTTGATTTGGTTGTGATGTCTTGATTTGGTTGTGGTGTCTTGATTTGGTTGTGATGTCTTGATTTGGTTGTGATGTCTTGATTTGGTTGTGATGTCTTGATTTGGTTGTGTTGTCTTTGGTTGTGTTGTCCTGATTTGGTTGTGTTGTCTTTGGTTGTGGTGTCTTGATTTAGTTGTGTTGTCTTGATTTGGTTGTGATGTCTTGATTTGGTTGTGGTGTCTTGATTTAGTTGTGTTGTCTTGATTTGGTTGTGATGTCTTGATTTGGTTGTGATGTCTTGACTTACTTGTGATGTCTTGATTTGGTTGTGATGCCTTGATTTAGTTGTGTTGTCTTTGGTTGTGTTGTCCTGATTTGGTTGTGATGTCTTGATTTGGTTGTGATGTCTTGATTTGGTTGTGTTGTCTTTGGTTGTGTTGTCCTGATTTGGTTGTGATGTCTTGATTTGGTTGTGATGTCTTGATTTGGTTGTGTTGTCTTTGGTTGTGTTGTCCTGATTTGGTTGTGATGTCTTGATTTGGTTGTGATGTCTTGATTTAGTTGTGTTGTCTTTGGTTGTGTTGTCCTGATTTGGTTGTGATGTCTTGATTTGGTTGTGATATCTTGATTTGGTTGTGATGTCTTGATTTGGTTGTGTTGTCTTTGGTTGTGTTGTCCTGATTTGGTTGTGTTGTCTTGATTTGGTTGTGATGTCTTGATTTGGTTGTGATGTCTTGATTTGGTTGTGTTGTCTTTGGTTGTGTTGTCCTGATTTGGTTGTGTTGTCTTGATTTGGTTGTGTTGTCTTGATTTGGTTGTGATATCTTGATTTGGTTGTGATGTCTTGATTTGGTTGTGGTGTCTTGATTTAGTTGTGTTGTCTTGATTTGGTTGTGATGTCTTGATTTGGTTGTGGTGTCTTGATTTAGTTGTGTTGTCTTGATTTGGTTGTGATGTCTTGATTTGGTTGTGATGTCTTGACTTAGTTGTGATGTTTTGATTTGGTTGTGATGCCTTGATTTATTTGTGATGTCTTGATTATTTGTGGTGTCTTGCTTTGGTTGTGATCCCTTGATTTGTTTGTGATGTTTGGTTGGTTGACTTTGTTGATGGTTATTTTCTGCAACAATTGTTTTCTTAAAGCTCCTGTGAGGTAAGAGGTCAAACTTTGTCTCCAGGAGATGCTTAGTGTGACACAAAGGTTTGTAGTTGTACGGTGTTAAGCTCTCAGGTTCACAGTCATTTTTTCTAAAAGTGGAAATCATCCTTTGTAATTAAAATCAAATGTCATTATATATAATGAAGTAAAATAAGTGTATAAAGAAGTTTTTTATAAACATGTTTGCATGATTGTTATCCTAATTTACCTTACACACATTTAAGCCATTATAAGAATTGTTTTGTATCCCAGCTCCATTGGTTGCCTGATAAATCATTCAACAAAAATAGCTATTGTAGTTTTTTTTAACACTTTATCATACTTATGGTATTATAAAAACTATCCCTTCATCCAGTGTATCTCTGGAGTAACTAGGGTTCATCTTAAAAGCAGGAGATATGGTGACTACACACCATCTTTATATGACTGAAATACATTAAAAAACTACAACAGGCTGTATAGCCGATATACAAATAGACTATATGAAGTATATTTAATTTCTAAGAACTCAAGGTTATATATATCAATACTGTTTTTAAGTTCATTAATATTTCACAACTGATGTCAAGACAATGCTTTAATTTTTTAGAATGAAATAGAAACAATGCCATAGGTGGCAATATTGTTGAAAGCAGCGGGTTGACTCTGAGTGTCATCATATAAATCATATGTAAGATAGAAAATATGAGACAAAATGTATTAGGAATAACTATAAAATGTTGAATTATATATATATATATATATTACAGAATACAATTATATTGTGTCTTGTTAAGTCTTAATCTATTGTTTGTGGCCACCTCCTCCCACATACACATCCATAGGGCCCCATTGTACCAGGTCGCCCTGAAATCCTGGCTGCACTAGTTTCCTGTTAGGGGCTGGTGACAGCACAGGGTCAAGTGAAAAGTCAAATAACTTGCTTTTATGTTGAGATAACAGTCTAAAGAAGATACAAATGACATATTTTAATGTTTGGTGTCCTTACTTAAAAAATGACAGACTTTGATATACATACCTTTTCAATTTTTGTTTCAATTTTCAATTTCCGCCTAAACTACATG
>NC_089202.1:29037585-29045085 GCF_963930695.1 Labrus bergylta
ACAGAACCTCCATCATCTCCAAAAAGTAGAGATGAAATATTGAAAGTTTGGAGGCAGCCAAAACCAAAAACCCTGCTTCCCCCCTGACTGCGCCCTGAGATCCTATCCATGAAAGTTAGGTGACGACCCTAAAGGAGTCCAACACACACATGTCCAATTACACAGAATTATTATAAGACGCACACACACACCCCCAACTGTGTGGGTGAGTAAAACAAGATGATTTCAGGCACATAATTTACTGGAAACTTCTAGAAAGAGAGACAGAGAGAGACCACCTTTGAGAATTGAGTCCTGCTGGATCTCTTCTTCTGTCTGTTTGTGGAAAAAGATAAAACTTTGTGTATTTGTGTGTGTGTGTGTGTGTGTGTGTATCTGATGGATGGTGTTTGGTTTGCAGAGTGGATCTCTGGATAATCTTTGCTGCTCTCTAAATAAACTGAGTCGTGTGTCCGCTGTTGGTTTGTGCACAGAGGCTTGTAAAAACACACAAACACATGAAACACAAACACTCACACACACACACACACACACACACACACACACACACACACACACACAGAGAGATCAGCTGCAGGAAGCATGAGGGGGAGGAGGGGGTCCTGGCTGTTGAACCAAAATACACAGCTTTTATACAGAGTTTTTTCGTCTTTCCCACCAGTGCCCCCTCAGCTGTCGATGACTTAAATCATCACTTGAGAAAACACAGAGACACCTTCAAGGTTTTTATTACTGCGCTTTGGTTTTTTTAGTTGAAGGATTGCACACACAGCTGCAGGATCAACATGACCCCCGAGGTTCATATAAAAACCGGTCTCTTGGAGACATACAGGGATGGCCTTAAAACATCTACCTCAGAGGATTACTAAAGATTTCAGTTTGAAGGCAGGAGCTGCAGAGGCTGGTCAGTCAGAAGCTGAAAATTCTTAACTTGCATCTTGTATCAGAAGAGACATGTTCTTCTCCTTACAGCTTTGTAACGTTTACATCAATATTGTGTCTTTTATATTTTTGTCTTTTATTCTTTTCTTTGAGCTGCGTGGTGGTGCAGTGGTTAGCGTTGTTGCCTCACAGCGAGGAGGTTCCTGGTTTGAATCCCCGTTGGACAGGAGGCTCTCTGTGTGGAGTTTGCACGTTAGATAGATCAGTGACAGAGGAGTGATTTTAGAGCATTCAGAGAACAGCAGCTGCACAGAGCTGAATATTTGAGATCTCGGGGTATTAGCTGAGTGACGGACCTCCTCTCAGGGTTGTTGTTGCTGATTTCTGTTCACTTACGCAAGACCTGGACCCTGCTGAATCTGAACCAGTCAGCTGTGGACCAACAGGATTACATAACAGAGAGAGAGAGAGAGAGAGAGACGGAGAGAAAGAAAAAGAAAGAGAAAGAGAGAGAGAGTTTGAATACATATATGCTTCCCTGCAGGTTTATCTGTGTTTTTAGATGTCTGTTAGTTGTGTGTTGCTGACAGTCTAACACATGTGTTGTTTACAGTATGTTGTGAGTTGTTTACTATCTGTTAGATGTTTGTTGTTTACAGTCTGTTGAGTGTTGTTTACTATCTGTCAGTTCTGTGTTGTTTACACTGTGTTGTGTGTCGTTTACTATCAGTTAGATATTTGTTGTTTTCAGCCTGTTTTGTTGTTTACTATCTGTTAGTTGTGGGTTGTTTAAAGTCTGTTGTGATCTCTTTACAGTCTGTTGTGATCTGTTTACAGTATGTTGTGGGTTGCTGACAGCCTGTTGTGGTTTGTTTACAGTTTTCTGTGTGTTGTGGTTTGTTTACAGTCTGTAACTTTTCTGTGCTGTTTACAGTATGTTATGTGCTGTTTACTATTTGTTTTGAGTTACAGTATGTTGTGGTTTGTTTACAGTCTGTTAGATGTTTGTTGTTTACAGTATGTTGTGTGCTGTTTACAGTCTGTTGAGAGTTGTTGACAGCCTTACATGTTTGTTATTTACAGTCTTTTAGATGTGCGTTGTTTACAGCCTGTTAAGTGTTGTTTACAGCCTGTTGTCGTTTGTTTACAGTCTGTTAGACGTTTGTTGTTTACAGTATGTTATGTACTGTTTACTATTTGTTTTGAGTTGTTGACAGCCTGTTGTGGTTTGTTTACAGCCTGTTTGATGATATTGTGATCAGAAACAACCTCTAGGTGAGACACTATCTGTGTTTTTGGTGCACAAAGTGTTTCAGTTTAGACTCGGTGCAGGAGAACAGTCTGTGTGGAGAGAGAAAGAGGGTGACACATGTCAAAAGATAAAGTCAGCTCTAATATCATCTTTAAATTCATCTCTGTAAACAGACACCTCCTTGAAGGTGCAAAAACAACGGTTGTCATAAACAACCTTCATTTGAAGTTGTCGGCCTGTGAATGAAGACAGCACACATTAAAGTCCTGACTCTCAGCAGGCTGCAGCGCTGGATGTTTTTTTATCGCCCCTCTCTTGTGAGTCTGTGATTGTGTTTAGCTGCAGGTTGTACCGTTTACAACATCTGGTCACAGTGTGTGCAGTAATGAGGCAGTTATTATCTACCTGCTGCTACTGTGTGTGTGTGTGTGTGTGTGTGTGTGTGTGTGTGTGTGTGTGTGTGTGTGTGTGTGTGTGTGTGTGTGTGTGTGACTGTGTGTGTGTGTGTGTGTGTGTGTGTGTGTGTGACTGTGTGTGACTGTGTGTGTGTGTGTGTGTGTGTGTGTGTGTGTGTGTGTGTGTGTTTTCCTCAGGCAGTCAAGTTCGGCTGCTGTGATTGGTGGATGGTAATGGGAAATACAACTGGGTGTCGTCAGCGTAACATCAGAACCGTGTGTTACACTCAATGAAGAATTGACCCAGGGAGAGAGCAGCGATTGGCCGACTAATGATCCTTGAGGGACACCATAGTTTTCCCCATGATCAACAGTCAGCAGTAAGCCATTGTTCACTTTAAAGGGATAGTTCAGTATTTAGAAGGGGCAACTTGTTGATAGTAAGAGGAGTGGTCCAAGCCCCCAGGAAGTGTCTGGGTGTATGATCTGTGTGTGTGTGTGTGTGTGTGTGTGTGTGTGTGTGTGTGTGTGTGTGTTGTGTGTGTGTGTGTGTGTTTGTGTGTGTGTGTGTGTTGTGTGTGTGTTGTGTGTCCGTGCAGACAGCAGACTGGCTGTATGATCTGTGTGTGTGTGCGTGCGTGTGTGTGTGTGTGTGTGTGTGTGTGTGTGTGTGTGTGTGTGTGTGTGTGTGTGTTGTGTGTCCGTGCAGACAGCAGACTGGCTGAATGAGCTGTGTGTGTGTATGTGTGTGTGTGTGTGTGTGTGTGTGTGTGTGTGTGTGTGTGTGTTGTGTGTCCGTGCAGACAGCAGACTGGCTGTATGATCTGTGTGTGTGTGGGTGTGTGTGTGTGTGTGTGTGTGTGTGTGTGTGTGTGTGTGTGTGTGTGTGTGTGTGTTGTGTGTCCGTGCAGACAGCAGACTGGCTGTATGATCTGTGTGTGTGTGTGTGTGTGTGTGTGTGTGTGTGTGTGTGTGTGTGTCCGTGCAGACAGCAGACTGGCTGTATGATCTGTGTGTGTGTGTGTGTGTGTGTGTGTGTGTGTGTGTGTGTGTGTGTGTGTGTGTGTGTGTGTGTTGTGTGTCCGTGCAGACAGCAGACTGGCTGTATGATCTGTGCGTATTTTTAGTTGTGAGGATTATGTGTGGAGTGCTTTTCAGTGTGTTGGCAGGTGGTGTGCAGGGTGGAGGCAGACAGAGCTCACATTTCTCTCTGCTGATCCTTTTCTTCTCCTCCCTCCCTCCGTCTGTGACTCTCAGACTTTTCTTTTATTCCCCCCCCCCCCGTCCCCCTGTCCCCCTGTCCCCCGTCCTCTGGCTCTTTCCTTCATTTCCTCTCTGGCTGCTGAGTGTCTGCAGCCGTCAGCTTCTCTCTGCTGCTCTCTTCATCATCCTTTACTTCTCCTCATCCTCGTGCGCTCTCCACCATTCTTTCCTTTCCTCTTCATCCTCGTATCCCGTCACACTCTCAGTATTTTTTGTTTCCATATATCATCAAAAAGTAAAGCTCTGATTCACTGCTGAGGAACTCTAACTGTGAAACGTGCATATTTTATCATCCTGTTCTCACCCCTCTGATTTCTATCAATTAAGACTGATTCTGTCCAATCAGTGTCCTCCTACTGTCTACCAGTAAAGTCAAAATGGGAGGCGGCCTGAGGTTTAAAAAGCTGGATTTCTCGCAGGTTAATATCACTGCAGGAAAACCTGTGGATATAAATAACAGTTCTTCAATCACCTTTGCATTTTTAAATGTATAAAGAATATTTGAATCTGTCATCTTTTAAATTACAATGAACACTTTTTTTTATTAAAACAAAGGTGGTCAGGAGGTTAAGTTAGGTCAGCTAGTTTTTGATTTAAAGATGCATCATTTGGCTTTTATTCAAGGATACTTCAACGAGAAAACATTAAAGCATCGTAAAGGAATTGTGACCTGGATATTGGACTCTTGTTAAAGACAAGTTGCGGGGAAATGATAGCATACTGTATGTCACGCGCGACCATGTACAGAGGCCGTTGTCCTCATCGCTGCGACTGCGGGTTCAAATCCGGGCCTCTGCCCTTTGCTGCACGTCATCCCCCACTCTCACCTCCCAACACTTCCTGCCTCTCTTTAGCCCCCCCCCCAAAAAAAGACAAGTTACATGCCATTGTCGTCCCCTCTTGATTTTGATTATTCTGAGAGGGAGAATTAACACTGACAAGCATCCAAAAGATCCAAAAGTTGATCTGTGTGGAGGGCTGTGAGCAAAGCGACAGTCGGGGCGTTTTTAGAAACAGAATGACAACAGAACAAAAGAGAAGAGACTGCATCAATCTGTCAGACTCTGACTCAAAGAAAGAGCAAATAAAACAATAAAGATTCCGTATTAAATTAAATCTGTCATCAGCTGTCAGACTACAGAGACAGGATTAATAATGTTCATCTACGTCTGGTTTGTTCCTCTCAATAAAGGTAACCAGTTAGCTTCATCAAAGAATGTGGCTGTGGCTCAGTGGTAGAGTCAGTCAGAATAAAGCGGTGTGTGAATTTGTACTAATGGGATTAGTTACTTCTGATGGTCACTTTACCCAGCAGCCTCTACCATCAGTGTGTGAATGTGTAGGTGTGACCTGCAGTGTAAAAGCACTTTGAGTAGTCAAAGACTAGAAATGCACTTTACAAGCTCAAGTCCATTTACCATCATGTGTTTTTGACAGACTTACAGATTGTTTTTGTTTTTTTAAAGATTTATTTTGGGGCTTTTTGTGCCTTTAATTGAGAGACAGGACAGTGGATAGAGTTGGAAATAAGGGAGAGAGAGAGAGTGGGGAGTGACATGCGGGAGGGGAGCCACAGGCCAGAGTTGAACCCGGGCCGCCCGCTTGGAGGATCATAGCCTCCATACACGGGACGCGCGCACTAACCACTGTGCCACCAGCGCCCCAGACTTACAAATTGTTGATCAGAGTTTGTTTTGATCCTCACTCATCAACTGAAAGTGATTTCAATCGTGTAATAGTCTCATGGTTAGAGTTTCACCTGTTAAAGAAGTTCAATTTTCTTGAAAGTTGTTTGAGAATTAAGTTACATCGGGTCTTGATCTCTTATTACACACGGTTTCATGACCGCTCCAACATACTGTACCTGTTAACACTCCAGTTTTACCCTTATTTGAAGGCCTTGTCCCCTCCTCTCCCCTACCCTCCCCTTTCGGTTTTGTTCAGTCTCCAGAGAAACTCCCATGATTTTAAAAGCTCTGTAACCATATTATAAATAATCCATATGCACGGATCCATACAGTATGTTTGTCTGAAGTTCCTGAAGTTGCCAGATGGTCTGTGATTCACAATGCAAACGCACACAATCCACGGCGACAAACAACGTCGATCGTGAATCAAGGAGTGTGTGCACAGCTGCACAGCTGCGCTCTGCGCTAAAGGAAAGGCGAGACAAAAGCTGGAGGAAGGAGCAAGCTAGCCGAAAATGTCAGGAATGGACAGCGTTACACAAAGATGAGAAAAACAAATACATCGGCCAATTTAAGCAGAGAACAGGTTATAACAGTGAAGCACCTTGAAGCATTCTGCAGAGTGTGAAGGGTGGATTTTAATGTAGGTACGGTGGCAGAAATTATGCATACAAACACATTAGCTCCCAGTACCATGCGGCTTAAAGGTACAGAAGGGTGCAAAAACTGCAAAGAAGAATTTCTATCTGTGACGTCTTTGACTAACTTGATAAATGCAAGATCGTGCACCCATCATCCTCTTGTATTTAGGTTGGCAGGTATGCTCCAACATGGCCGACAATGGAGACACACCAGAGCAACAAAAAGCAGCCAATCAGGTCGCTCCATTTCTATATCTGTTTTTATTTGATAATGGGAGTTTGTCTTAACTTAATTTAGAAAATCACTGAATAAAAATGAAAAAATCAGTTTAAAGTAAATTTAAAAAATATCCTCAATGAGACACTGGTGATAAAAGCATAAATCAGTGGAACATGTGCATGCGTAAGGAATCAAATTTATTTATTTTTAAATAATAATTATAACATTTAAAACATTTTCTGGATAGTTTTCTTTATTTCTCTGTGTTAGTTTAAATGTTCTGTGATAATTTTTTTATTTTATTTCTCTGGGATCATTTAATATTTCTGGAGACTGTGGGATAGTCTCTGGGATTTTTCTCTCCACATTTCGCTCTCCTCTTGTCCTCTCCTCTGTGGTGCCTCTCATACAGGAGTGAGAAAAACTGAAAGTAGGTCAAATAGTTTCCCTGCAGTCGGTCCAGCAGCTCGTCTGAATTTCCATTCTCACATGGTGAAAGTGATTCTGCTGCGGTGAGAATCTGCATCCGCTAATAAATCGGAGTCTGAAGAACCCGTGAGCAGAAAAGACACAGACACGCTCCTAACTGCTGTGAATATTACAACATGATACAATACACATTCATATGAATATATAAAATATATAATACAGATACAGTGAGTGCTGGTTTCCATGGTGACAAGAAAGTTTGAATATTACAGAAACATGCAAATTACGTGTGTGTGTGTGTGTGTGTGTGTGTAGTGATAATGATGATGGTGATGGTGATGATGATGATGATGATGATGATGATGATGATGATGATGAAGGTGGTGATGGTGATGATGATGATGATGGTGATGATGATGATGATGATGGTGATGATGATGATGAAGGTGGTGATGGTGTTGATGATGAAGGTGGTGATGATGATGATGATGAAGGTGATGATGGTGATGTTGATGATGATGGTGATGATGATGATGAAGGTGGTGATGATGATGATGAAGATGATGGTGATGATGATGATGAAGATGATGATGATGATGAAGGTGATGATGGTGATGTTGATGATGATGGTGATGATGATGATGATGATGATGATGGTGATGATGATGGTGGTGATGATGATGATGAAGGTGGTGATGATGAAGATGATGGTGATGATGATGATGAAGAT
>NC_089202.1:29052585-29077585 GCF_963930695.1 Labrus bergylta
CATGACAGCCTGCTGTAGTCTGTAGCTGGACCAGTAGACTAACAAACTCTGTTACAGAGCACTGTGTTCACTACAAAAACTGAAGGTATAGCCTAGGGCCCGACTGATATGAGATTTTTGGGGCCGATTTTAGGGAGAGAAAAAATCAGATACCGATATATTTGCCAATATCTTTTCTTTTCTTTTTTTTTAGATCTATGAGCGATCTGTAGAGAAAGATATAGATAAAACATTTATTGCGTTGATCCCTCAAATGCAGTTCTCAAACACGTGTGGAAAAGATACATAATGAAGACAAGATGGTCACTCAACTGGGAAATAACTGCGTATGTACGTGCATCACAGCTCAACACTATGGAGGGTGATAATGCTTGTTGTAATCAATATAGCGCCCTCAGCTGGTGAAAGAGAACTGCGAGTTTTAACACTCAAATTACTTGCTTTGTGATTTATTGGTGAATAAATCGAGTAATATCGGCCCATATCTGAGATACAATTATCCGATACTGATAGTCACTGGATATGCTAATATCGGCCGTTATTAATACAGGCCGATTAATCGGTAGGGCTCTAGTATAGACCCTAACATGCACACCTCCTTTGCTATTTCATCCGACTTTTAAGCATTCATTTGTCAGGGTTAAAAAAGTTTGATATACAAAAGATACCCATGGTGAATAGTGAACACTCAAGATCTACTTCAGGGACTAAAGAGGAGTTATTAATGTTGTATCGTTAGGATATGTAAGTTATTGATCACATTAGAAGGAACACGTTACCTGTTTGCACCTGAGACTCTGCAGTTTGGTTCAGAGTGAAAAATCGTTGACGCCGTGTGACAGCTGTGAGTGGATAACCTGTCCGAATAGATAAGTACACCTGCGGACCTACACATTTATCAGAGGTATTTCTCTGGTACCTGTGAGAATCCTGACTGTCGGCTCCGCAAAATCTTTATTGGACAGAAAGTCTTTGTTCTGTCTGCGTCGCTGTTGTCATGGAAACTGTGACTCCAGACATGTAAATAGGATTCTTTCAGGATCTTTGGATTTGGATTCAGGTTCATCATGTTAACGTTCGTACAACGCTCATAAATGTCTCTGAAAGTGTCAAAAATCACAAACATGTTGTGTTTATTAAACCAGTGAATCGTCATCACTCCGGTTTACAGAGGGACAGTGAAGGCCTCTATGAACTGATGATGATGATGCTGATGATGATAAAGACTTAAATTATCACAGGTGATGGTTGCAGGTATACACAGATTGTTTGACAATCAAAACAACTCTACCATTTTTTGTTCGGTCAGGCAAAGATGGCCATGTACCTGAGCAGGAAAAGTAAGGTTGAAGGGTCTTTGGATGCTGATGTTTAGGTTATTTTATACGTATGTTGAAAGCCAGACTGAAATTTGATTTCCGGTTCTTTAGTTTGATAAACACAGTGGAAGTGTTTTTAGTATTTGGTGCCTCAAACAAGTAATATGTATGTTATTAGGCTCTGTCTCGCTTTCTCTCTTTCTCTCTTTCTCTCTTTCTCTCTTTCTCTCTTTCTCTCTCTCTCTGTCTCTCTGTCTTTCTATCACACAAACCATCACTGATTATTTTCTCTTTCCCTCTGCAGACGTGATCTCTCCGACTCACTTCAACCCGTACTTCCGGCGGCTGACGTTCGACGTTTCCTCGATGGAGAAGAACGCCTCCAACCTGGTGAAGGCGGAGCTCAGGATCTTCCGTCTTCAAAACCCGGGAGCGCGAGTGTCGGAGCAGAGGATCGAGCTGTACCAGGTACCAGCTGCAAACACATCATATAATGACACAGACAGGAGATCAAAGTTAAACTTCTGATCAGTTACTCTCTGTTACATCTGTCATGAAAGCATGAATGGGGCGGCAGTAGCTCAGCCTTTAGGGACTTGGGTTAGGAATCGGAGGGTTGGTTCGTTTGCTGGAGGTGCCAGGCCCCCCCCCCACGCTCACACACACACACACACACACACACACACATTTTTACACTTTCTCTTCTTCTACTTTATTTAACACTAAAAAAAACAAACTCCTCCTCCTGTAAGTGTGTGTCTCTCTGCAGCAGCTGGTTCACATGTTCACAGTCAGATAGTACTGACAGCAGTTCTGCACACACACACACACACACACACACACACACACACACACACACACACACACACACACACACACACACATCTTATCCAAATACAGTTTGTGCGTGAGGGAGGACGGGACAGGCCGGTACAGAGAGCTGATAACGTCCAGCTCATACATCACACACACACACACACACACACACACACACACTAATGAGTCTGCGTCTTCAGATCTTACAGTTATATCTCTCCTGCTTTACACATAAAAAACTAAATATAGCATTTCTTAATCAAGTCAAAACATTTCCTTCTTCTGTGTTTGTAAAACTTTGTTGTTGACGGTGAGCCGGTGAACAGAAAATCTATCAAAACAGTTGAACATGTGCGACGTGTGTACGGCCTTTCACAAGCTTAAAAAGATTTTTAAATCAGCATGGGTACATTACATCTGTAGGATGGAGGCCTGGGTATAACGGCCATGCTTTCACACCCATTTTCACGCTGTCAGTTGAAGCTACCAAGCGGGCGGCCCAGGTTCAAATCCAGCCTGTGGCTCCTTTCCCGCATGTCATTCCCCTCTCTCTCTCTCTCTCTCCCTGATCTCTAACTCTATCCACTGTCCTATCTCTACAATAAAGGCATAAAAAAGCCCCCCCCAAAAAAAAAATATTTTGAAGGGACACGTTGCAAACAGGTATTCCACAAAACAGACTTATAGCTTTTATGCACTCTTTATGTTTTGTTTATTTATCTCACTAGCCACACTCAGCAGACCAAATGAGATTGTTTACCCACAGACGCTTTAATTAAACAAACTCGTCAATATGCTGAATTTAATATTCCATTGCCTTAGGAACAGGTATTTCTTTTTGATTTTGGAGGGACTTGTTACAAAAACAGGTATTGCGTAAGACATGAAGAACAGCTGATAGACAGAGAAACAGACCTCCAGGTGGAAATGGTAAATGGACTTGATCTTGTATTGTTCTTTTCTAGTCCTCTGACTACTCAAAGCACTTTTACAACTCAGGTCTTACCTACACATTCACACCCTGATGGTAGAGGTTGCTGTGTAGCGTGACCATCAGATGCATTCATACGCCGCCGACAAAGCAGTGGGAGCAATTCGGGGTTAAGTGTCTTGCCCAAGGACACATCGGACATGTAGCTGCAGGAGCTGGGGATCGAACCCTCGACCTTCCGGTTGAGAGACGACCGACTCTATTGGCGACTGTGGTTCAGGAAACTGTTGATGGGGAGAGAGACGCCAATTACCACCACAACCAGTCCCCAGATAAGAGGCAGAGCTTTGACCCATGACTTAATTTATTCTACTAAATGTGATCATTCAAAGGCTCAAGGATTGCAGCAAATGTAGTCCAGAGCTACTCCAGACAAACTTTCCCTCACGTACCGTAGCTTGGCAGTGCCGGCAGGTAAATGGAGTTTGGGAAAAGATTCTTTCTTAAACAGAGAAAAAAAAAAATAACCAGACAATAAAATCCCCTTCCCTGATCCACCACATGAATAAAAACCTCCTCATCTCCGGCTCCGCATTCTCTGTGTCTCCGAGCCTCGGCGTCTCCTCATGTCGGGTTTCCCACACAGGAGAAAAATCTGCAGGAAAAGTGTTTTACACATTAGTCTGATATGAGCCAACATAAACACATGGATCTGAAGGACAGCAGAATAACAGCAGCCCGTCCAGCATCTGGTTACACTCTCACAGCTCCTCCCAGACCTGACTAATCAATCACAGAGAAGAGCGCAGGCTGCTCCGCTGAAACCAACGCCTCAAACAACAAAGACACCTTTTGGCTGCTGGAGTGTCTCTTCTCTGTTTATGTGTTTTGATGGCTGTGGTGCAGTTAAAATACGACCCAGCCCTTCCTTGAGACTATCAGCTGATTGTGAAAAATACCAGCACCATCAGAGCCCTTCATCTTTTTTATCAGCTGGAATCTATGAAATGAAAACTAAATCCTCCATCGTTCACTCTGCGGCCTCCACAAACCAAACATGACTCTGTGCTCTGACTGCTGTCTGGAAAAGAACATTTAATGCATCAAATAAGCTGTTTAATGTTTTAGTGTCCTAACACCGACCAAACGTTGACCTCTGACCTGCGGATCAGAGTGCACTCACATGGTTCCTTTTGGAGGTCATTTAAAGGGATACTTCACCCGTTGAAACATGAATCTGTATTGACATTGGGTCATATATGTAGAAATGTGAAATACATTTTGACGTTGGTGCCTTCTTGGCCGAGAAAAGGCAGAAAGTGTCTTTTTGGCTCATGTGGATGAAAGACACCAAATCCCAGAATGCACAGCACCGCAGGCCACTCCCACTAAGGTCAGAATAAGAATCATAAATCCTTTATTAATCCCAGAGGGAAATTCGAGCCTGTTAGCATAGCTTCCAAGCAACATGGCGGACGCTGAGTTTTGATTCCGGGAGTGAGTTCCCACCCACTGATCTGTGATTGGTCTGTAGCTTCAGTGGTCGAAAATATGAGGAACTAGCGTTGTAGTTTCACCCCGCTAACCTCAACAGCTTCCAGTGATGCAAAAATCGTCATTTTGCGTCACTGGAAGCTTAGAAATACAAAGATTTCCCATCTCAGTGGAAAATGAGGGCGGGATGCACAACCATTCAAAAATACTACCAGGTTTCTAATGACACAAAGCTTCATGCAAATGGGTGAAGTATCCCTTTAAGTTAAAGATGATCCATGTTGATGTCCAGGTCAGAGGATTTGGATGTTTAACCAGACTGTGTGGAATTAAAATGTTTTATTTCACAACGTTGACCCGTCCTGTTTTCTCTTCAGATTTTAGGACACAAAGACCTGACGTCTCCGACACAGCGGTACATCGACAGCAAAGTGGTACGAACGCAGACGGAGGGAGAGTGGCTGTCTTTTGATGTGACGGAGGCAGTGAGTGAATGGCTGAACCACAGAGGTGAGAGAGATGAGCCCATCACCTTTTTCATTGGCTCTATGTTTAATTCTGAAACGTCACCTTTTATTGTTGTTTTGTCCACAGACAGAAACAGTGGGTTCAAGCTCAGCCTTCACTGCCCCTGCTGCACGTTTGTACCGTCCAACAACTACATCATTCCCAACAAGAGCGAGGAGCTCGAGGCACGCTTTGCAGGTAACATTGTCAAACAATACTTATGACATCAAGTAACACAACAACAAGAAATCATCTCCGACCACCTCCTGAGTTCACTAAACAAACCGTGTCACACTGATTCAAGTTTGTGGTAGATTTCCTTATTCAAAGCAGGGTTGGTAATTTTCAAATACAAGCATGATTTTGAAAGTAGCATTCCCTCAGTGCTCCGTCTGCACCCACCCCCTCCCCTCTGTGCGCCCTCAAAAGCCACGCTCCTCAATTACATGCACGAGCGCCGTTGGTCCAGAAGCGGACTTCAGCTCATGCTTTGAGTGTGGGCTAGTGCACGCAAGAGGTAGAGAACGAGCAGGGAGACAGGGAGGCGTGTGATTGGTTCATCAGATTGGTACCTCGTTGCAGACATTGGTCAAATTTTTATAGACTTACAAACTGCTACAGATGATGGATTTTCTTTGTTCCTTTTTCAGAGAACATGAGTTATTAATTTATTTCAGGACCTAAAGACAATTTCAACCAAAATCTAAAAAAGTATATCTAGAGAAAATTACCAACCCTGCCTTTAATGTACAACCGAGTTACATGATTATTCATTATTTTAAAGCATTCATCAACTAAGGGACACAGTTGTGAACAAATCTGCTGTTTAAAACTCAAACATAGGTTTTTATGAAGTACTTAAAGGCTTAAGGCTAGAGAAAAGAAGAATAACATACTGTACTCACTGCTTAACTGTGTTTCTAGATCACGCTCATTTCAGGTAAATTTACATGCAGTGTGAAGATACCAGCATAATAAAGATCGCTAGCATTAGCATGCTAACACAACAATGCAGCGCGAGTTGTTTTGGTTTCATGCTGGAGCTCAAGGGCGACACCTGCTGGATCAAAAAAAATCACATATAAAGCCTTTAAGAAGACGTTGGTGAAAGAGGCCCAATCGATCTTTCTGTTGTGTTTCAGGTATTGATGACAGCTTCATCCATGATCTGAAAGTGTTTAAGAAACGGCGGCACAGTGCCCGAGCTCCACACCTGCTCCTCATGTTGCTGCCTTCCTACAGACTGGAGTCCCAGTCCCAGCACAAGACACATCGATCCAGGAGAGCTCTGGACGCCGCCTACTGCTCCAGGTACTCACCTTAAAATCACAACCCACGTCTATCCGGGCAGATTCTCATTTGTAGTTCACTCCATAAAAAACAGTTTGAGTCACCACCGCCCTTCATGCCTTTGCAGGAATGTTCAGGACAACTGCTGCTTACGGTCTCTCTACATTGACTTTAAGAAGGACCTGGGCTGGAGGTGGATCCATGAGCCAAAGGGCTATGAGGCCAACTTCTGCGCCGGGGCCTGTCCATATCTGTGGAGCGCCGACACCCAGCATTCAAAGGTAAAGTAAGAGAACTCGGTCAAAGGTTTACCACAAACAGTACTTCAGGTGTTCTTCATGGTACGGCTCTGCTTCTTATCGTTCCAGGTGTTAGGTCTGTACAACACCATCAACCCTGAAGCGTCGGCGTCGCCCTGCTGCGTCTCCCAGGACCTGGAGCCCCTCACCATCCTCTACTACATCGGCAAGACCCCCAAGATAGAGCAGCTCTCCAATATGAAGGTCAAATCCTGCAAGTGCAGCTAGAGGCCCCGAGACGAGAAGCTGACCGGACTCTCTCTGCCCCTTCATTCACTCAAACGCAGACCGACAGAGAACTCCGGCTACATACAGACAAAGTGTGTGTACGCCCCCCTGATTCTACTCTCAGCAGTGTTTCCACACACAGGAGCGCCGTGTTGGGCATTACAGTTCACATCATACATGGCGAGTGCCATCATGAAACCACAAACCTGACTTTGACCGCCACCAGAGGTGCGGTGTGGAAGTACTTGGTCACATAGTTCACACTGCTTCAAGGAGCTCTTGCTGAGATCTTCATGACGAACTCATGAGTCCAGGCCACCTTACGTTCTGCTTTTCAAAGCGTTAGGAGATGTTTTGCAGAACGACTTTGGACGAACACACCAGCGTGGATGTCTGTTGCTGCAAACGTCTGAGTGACAATGTTCCTGTGTGGCCAAACAAACCCACACTGAATCCTGTTGGATTATGGTCCTACAGCAGCTGAAAGAAACATGAACAATGGACAATTTTTCACAAAAGGACCTGGGCAGCTTTACAGAGCCAGACGTTTTTAGATTTTTAGAGAACTCTCTCCACATTTGGCTGCTGACATGAGTTTATAAAACTGGTTTTAATGGAATGAAATACAATTGTACCATAGACTGTATATATGAAGTGGACGTAGCCACTGTGACTTCACCCGTTGGTTTATCGACATTATGAAGTCCCGAGCTTGGGTTCTGGGTGGAATGCATTTTGTTTTTTTGGTGCGAGAAGTGATGCTAAACTGGGCGAGAGAATGGATACAGGTGCATACTCAAGTTGACAAATTGCACAGGAAGCCCCGCCCCCAAGCTTTGTGGTCTTGAGAGCTCAACAGTGTGGTTCTGGAAATAAAAATCCCGTTCATTTTCTCCATAGCAGATTTTTATTATAAGCCATAATGTCATAACTATCCAAGGTAGACTAACCACAAAAGTGATCTTGGAGAAAAGAACTACACTTCCCACAATGCTAGAGTGCTGATTGACATCTCTAATGGGTGGCAAAGGGAAAACATTTTTTGCGCTGAATCAAATGTGTTATAGTCAGGAGTATTAGGGTAGCTGGTTTGTGTCCAGCATTGAAATGTCAATGGAGGATTTGAACGGGGAAATTTACTTCCAGAACAAGGGCCTCTGCAAAAGTGGACGGTCACTGTTGAGCTCTATTTGACTCTTAACGGGACCATTATTTTTTCAAAATGTCCATCATGCAGTGTTGAAAAAGTCTTGAAACTAGAGACCATCTCACCAAATCAGCTGAGCGGTAGAACCACTTTCTCATAGACTTCTATACGATCTGAGTCGCCCTCTGCTGGATGTTAGAAGAATGCAGGTTTTAGACACTTCTGAGTAAGCTTCAATGTAAAAAACAAACAAAAGGCCACGCCCACTTTTTTTTATATACAGTCTATTGAAGCAGAATGTGATGAAGCCAGTTCAGCGCCTTTAGTTGTAATGCCGCTAATGGCCACTTGACACAGTAATAGGACGTTTTTGACTGTGTTTAAATGTCGTTTTAAATGTAGATCGCATCAGAAAATTCGGTCAGTATGAGTTAACTAAGACACGCTAATATCAGCCAAATAAAAGGAAAACAAGTTTAAGACAACAAAAATATTTGAAATATGTTTAAGGTAATTTAGAAAAAGTGGAAAACTATATGCAAGTTTTAATTTTTTAACTATCAAATGTCTGGTTTACGACATGTCTGGGTCACTTTGATGAGCAAACAGACAGCCTTGTTATATTGTCAGTTTTCTGCGCAAGGCTGGCTACACGCTAGACGGTGTCAGGTCGGATATTGGGTCCAATTCAGGCAAGCCACGCCCCTGACGATATGGGGGCGTGGCCTGATTCGAGGCTTGTCTCAACTGAATATTTATCGAAAAATGAAAAAGTGTGAGGTGTCAATGCGATTATTGTAACGCTCCCGATCGGGTCTGAGCCTCCCCGATCTGGAATCATAAATACCAAACATGTTGGATGTTTACGTTTCCGGATCGTGCTTCTCCCAACGAATACCTGTAATAACCAATGAGAGCGAGCAGACCGGGAAGCGTCACCAACCCTAGATGTTGCGTTCTTTCACAGCTCACAAACATGGCAGCGAACAGAAAGCGCTTATAGCCTACCGTCTTCTCAGCCAGAATTTCAGCCATTCTCTTTTTGTTGTTTTTTTAGTTTTTCACTGCAAAACAGAACGCACGCCAGGACAGCCAGCTGACAACGTCATCCGTCCTCCATGTTTGCTTTTTCTCTGAAGGCACATGAATTTCTGTGAGATCTTGCAGGTCTGTCCTTATGTCGGTGGTTGCCTTAAGTTTTTTAAAATCGGTTAAGATTTAAAAAAACGTCTCGTGTGTAGCCAGCCTGAGACAGTGAAGAGGAAACTCTGAAATCACCTTCAGCTGGAAGAACACACGAGATGTGATGAATCATTAGCAGTGGTTTTAAAGGCTTTATATGTGATTTTTCACACTTAAATATAATATAAATCAAGTATATCCTCTGAAAAAAATAACTCTGTGAGTCATGACTGTCTACAATGGGTGTAACACCCGAGTCCCACTGTCTGTGATGTTTTCAGAGTTTTCAGAGTCCTATCTTCACTTTGTTTACATCGCCTGGACGGCCGGCTGACTCCTCCCCTCACGTATAAAAGTTGTTTAATTGAGGGACTAGAGAAAAGAAGAATAACATACTGTACTCACTGCTTAACTGCGTTTCTAGATCAGTTGTTTTGGTTTCATGCTGGTGCTCAAGGGCGACATCTACTGGATCAAAAAATCGCATATAAAGCCTTTAAAGTCGCGCCAACACATGAACTCTGACGCCACTGCACACACACACACACACACACACACACACACACACACACACACACAGTTCACGCACATGCAGAGACACACACAGACACGTCTTCAGCACAGGTTGGTCTGTGTACCTGCATCACCTCACACAAACACAAAGCAAAGACAAACACTGGAAGTATAAGTGATAAGTGTCTATATGTGAATTAATCCTTAAATAACACCTCCAGCCCTCTGTTCACGCCTCCTCCTGCGTACATGTATACATAGATAGATAAACTTTATTGATCCTCATGTCTGGGTTTTTTTTTCTTGTATTGTATCTCTTTTTCTTTTTTTTTTCTAAAACTGTCCATGCTCTGTTATCTTTGTAATTATTAATATTTATGATGTTCTGGTTCAGCGTCCTGTAAATTCTGACCCCTGTAGAGAGCGGATAGGTCTACCTTCACACTGCTGATGTTTATTATTTGTTTATTTTTGTCAGATACAGACTTTAGAAAAATTATACATTTAAGGGAAAGCCATCAGAAGAGAAAATACATCACATAACTCTGAAGAATCTTTTGGGTTTTTTATTATAACAAAGCTCTCGTTTTCATTTCTGTGAATTCATCAGCAGACGTTTGTTTTCTGTGTTTTAGAGGAACGAACATTCATCTCTACCATAGTGCACGGTTGAAACATTACTGTACACGTTATAATCAGGAGGTTACAGTTTTCATTTTCTTATCCAATATCTAGAACATCATGATCTTAACCGTGGAGGCCGCTAACCTTCAGAAAGGAACAAGCTGTGTGAACAACAGAGATCAAACCTGAAATGGTGGCTAGAAGTTTGAGCTAATTGAATTTATTATATAACCCAAATATTAAAGGTGGAGTCAGCAGAAATGTTTGTTGCAGCTTGTAAACACAACATTCAAACTGGCCTCTCGCTCTCTGGAGGATGTAGTTCGTACGTTCACTGCTTGTACCTACACTGCAAGCTACCCGCATGCTAGCACAAGCTAACCACCAGCGAGGGGATATTGCAGGTGTTTGGCACCTCACTATTATTCTACTTTCGCTTCTTTAGCGTTTCATCCATGTCAGTCATATTTGCTGGTTTAAATCACGTCCAATAGCTGAATTGTATCCCCTCTTAAACACACCAACTCTCCACACCCAGAAACGTCCTAGAGTCAACACAAACCAATCTAAACGTGAGTGATGATTGAAAAGCTGCTGACTCTACCTTTAAAATTCACAAGTTTTCTAATAACATCTTGATTTAGAATCAGCATCATACATTCTTTGAAAACAAACAGGAAATATGACAGATTATTAACACCAGACGTCACCAGATTAAATAATCCTTCACAATCCAGCTACAGGAAGTGACATCACTGTCAGGCTCCTCATGACAGGTGCTATGATATGAAAGTTACACAGTTTACAGACACACTTTTAACGTTTGTATTATTCACTCAGTGCGCCTACTTTTAGCTAAAACTCAGAATTCAGTGATTATGATGATATCTAGCGTTTTGTGCTAATTCTCATGTGAGTGAGGGACGGGGCTAACCTGGACAGGTTGACGGTCAATCACATTTGCAACAGGACCCTGAACAGGGAAAAAAGATACCAGTGACGATCTGGGATGATCCTATGGCAAGCCGTGTCAACATGTAAAGCTTTTCTGCTAGTCAGAGCGGCACGTAATCTCACTTATAAGAAGATATTCACAATAACATTCTTACTATCCACGATTGAAATTTCAGGTTTCATCCACCACATTTCTTCTACGACAGATAACCTCACTTTTGGGCTTTCGGTTTCAGATATCTCCCAACGGTTTTTGGATTTTTATCCCCCAGTTACGGCCTGACACGCCCACTGATGATTTTACAATGATATTTATGGTCTTGGTCTTGGTCTTGGTCTTGGTCTTGACTCAATCTCGATCCCTAAATGTTTTGGTCTTGTCTCGGTCTGGTAGCACTCTGGTCTTGGGTATGTCTTGGACTCGGTTAGTGTGGTCACTGGACTACAACATTACTGCACATATCTCAATTGTGGATAGGAAGAATATTATTGTGAATATCCTCAATGCTTATTTTGACATGGAAGAACTGCATCGCATACATCTGTAATCTATCTCCGTCTAGCTTTTGATGTTAAAACTGCTTGCCACAGTGTCATCAGCGTATCATCCAATTGTCATCAGTGTGTCAAATATTTCATTTTCTTCCTTGCAGAGTTGCACTGATGCTGATTTTATTTTATATTGTAGAAACGTTACCCCCTCTCCACCAGTGTCAGCAGAGCGTCTCGACTCTGTCACAATAGAGCTGTTATTAAAATTCATATGTTTTTGTTGTTATGATGATGACGATGATGAAGAGCCCGTGCTGAAGTGTAACACACACGTGGAGCTCGGCTGGTAAATAAATTATTTAAGTCTGAAGGGATCCTGATGTTCTGCGTTTGTTTGGGTCTCGTTTGTTTGTCTGAAGTGAAATTTAATCTGAGCTCTGCAGCGTGTGTCCTTACCTCCTCTCTGGAAACTTTTACCCTCGTCCTCCTCTCTCTCTCTCTTCCTCCTCTTAAATACCTCAAACACAAATACCCGGCTCAGGTTGCTTCACCTCTGTTAATTGATCGGGCCTCATAACATGCGATGAGATGAAAGAATGTGTGTTTGGTTTCAAACTAAAGAAAGGGACGCAGATGCTAATGCTGAGGTTCAAATGAGTGTGTGTGTGGTCTGCAGTGGACACAAACAGGTAATGTGAACAATGTGTTGAAAAGTATAAAATTACATTCTGTGTTTTTACCAAAAGGAAGTATGGACTGATCTAAAGCATCCCAGTTTCTCCTTACACAGACCGGATCAGAGCAGAATCAGGAGGTCAGACTGCAGACTGGACACGGGTCAATCATTAGACTGAAGCTGACTGTATGATAAAGTGACAGCAGAGTATGCTTTCTGTCCTCTCTCACTTTCTCTGTATGAGGGGTAAGGACTTCATGTCAGGACAGAGACACATCGCCTAGTCCACACTGACATCTTTAACACATCCCTGCACCAGGCTGTGGATCCAGAGTGCCTCAACTCACCATTAGTCCTGCGCCTGAGAGGTCCTCTGCATTGTGTCTGAATAGATATCATCACCATATCTGAAAACAATCATTAAACTGCTTTGGTCAGAACCTTCCCCAAAGACAACCTGCTGCATCCCGACTTCCCCTGACACCACTAGATGATACAGACTAGTGAACATAATGCACCTGCACTTTCTTTTAATATATGTACCCAGCACACAAGTGCATTATTTATACAGAACGTTTAGTTCTTAAAAATGACAATGCGTATTTTTCAGTCATGTGTCGGTCTTGTCCACAATTTATTTATGTTTTTTAATGTGGCAAATCTAAAGAAAAGAAAAGTTTGATTCCTATGCATGTAAAGTGTCTGATTCTGAGGTGAAAAATACCTGTAAATTCTTCATATTCTTGGCGTAGCAGTGTGCCTATTCTCTTCAAAAGACAGAGATTTCAAAAGTATTCTGGATGTTACTCAGAGTACTGAGCGTATCCTGGATGTTACTCAGAGTACTGAGAGTATCCTGGATGTCACTCAGAGTACTGAGAGTATCCTGGATGTCACTCAGAGTACTGAGAGTATCCTGGATGTCACTCAGAGTACTGAGAGTATCCTGGATGTTACTCAGAGTACTGAGAATATCCTGGATGTTACTCAGAGTACTGAGAGTATCCTGGATGTTACACAGAGTGCAGCGAGTTACCTGTATGTTGTGCGAGTCAGTGCGTTTGTTTGTTTGGATGCGTGCAGCCAAAGAATTCCTGTAGCGGTAATTTGACAGAACCTGATACCATCCTGTTCTGGTTTGCCGTGCGTCAGTGGAGACTGAAGTGTTGTCGTACGTTTGTAATAACACAGAGAGGCCGGCACTCCTTGAGCTCTGGATTACTGAATGTTTTTGTGTTTGACACATAAATTAGGGGGGAGAGGTGGAGGACTGTGGGGGGAGGTATTGAGGTAGCCTGAAGTAATCAGATTTTTCTCCTTCTCCTTTCTTTCCTGTGCTGCCCTGTTCTAAGCCTGACAGGCGTCTTGAAGAGATCATTTTGGAGAAACAGTCAGGAAGGCGGCTCAGGATATTCAATCCCTGCAGCACCAGTCTGCCTGTCTGTCCGATATTTAAATCAAGTTCAGTTCATCATACGAAGACTTACAGCTGAGATGGAAGGTTTCTCTCTATTCCTGACTTCACAATAATAATCAATGCATGAAATTATCCTACAAAGAGGGAATAAGTGTCCGATCATTTGAATCTGACCTATCTTCCCCTCTCTCTCTCTCTCTCTCTCTCTCTCTCTCTCTCTCTCTCTCTCTCTCTCTCTCTCTCTCTCTCTCTGGTAATATGAGGCCGTTCACGTTCCTGGGTTTTGGGGGGGAGGGGTTTCTGATGGAGGTCTGAAGGGAAAGTGCTCTGAAAGATTGAAAAAAAAAAGACGAAGCAGGAGAATTTAATTTACAATAACTTAACAAGAAATATATTTGTGTCCATGTTCAGTTTCAAACATGTATCTTATCTTTCAGGTCTGTAACAGCCAGTAGAAGTAGAACCTAAACTTAAGACTCAATGATTTTAACACCTTTCATTATTCCGAAGTTTCTGTATCCCGGGCCGAGCTGATACACTTCAACATCCAGACCCCCTAGCGTATGAGCACCAGCATGAAACCAAAACAAACTGCTCTTTTTGTGTCACCTCCGCTATTATGGCGCCTCCGCTCTCCTCCAGCGGCACACGTCCAACCCCTCTCAGCTCGCTGTGGAGAGGGGTTCTGCTTGTGGAAATAAAAATGAAGACAGACCTGTCAGGTGAAGGAGAGCAGGAACATTGGATATCTTTATATGCTGATGATGTGATTCTTTACACATGTATCCAAAAGTAAAAAAAAAACTGGATCCAATGTATTTAGTGACATTTGTGGTTCTCTGGTTTGAAATAAAAAATATTTAATCATAGAACGTGCCCCATGTACACAAGCTGTTGTCCTTAAAGTGGGCGGCCCATGTTCCAATGCGACCTACAATTCTACAATTCACTTATCAGACGCTTTTATCTAAAGCGAGGTACATCAGAGAGTAAGTACAACACAAGAAAGGATCTAGAAAAAAGGGAACAATGTCAGTAAGAGCAAACAATCAGCTTTGAGTCTGATTGGACACACAGGTGCTGACAGGAAGTGACCAGAGGCAAAGCACAACATTGAGGGCAGTTCTTGAGAGCTCTAATCAGTATAGAAACCATCTTATAAGTCGTCGTTATCAAACAAAAACCATCGTCATTACCATCATCATCATCAATAATATGGAGACCATCATCATTAAGTTAGTAGGTATTCATGAAAGAGCTGGGTCTTTAGCTTTTTCTTAAAGGTGCAGAGGGACTCTGCAGATCACATGGAGTTTAGAAGTTCATTCCACCACCTGTGGCTCCTTTCCCGCATGTCATTTCATACTATTTCTTTCTCCAGATGTCCGACTCTATCTCTCTAAAAAGCCCCAATAAGAATCTTGAAATACATATAATTCATCATCCGTTGTGTATGTGTGCAGCGTGTTACACGGTTATCATTCTACAGTTTATTTTAAGTCTCCTGCAGACTTACTGTTCCTGTTCTGTTTCACACTGAGGCTAATTTTATCACTTGTTGTACGCCAATCTGTGTAACGCTACACCTCTGAGAGCTCACACAACAACAGGCTGAATGTAATGTATGTTATTATGTGATCCTCTAATCTTCAGCATGAAATCAGGGGACCAGCTGTTTATTTGATGAGAATAAAACCCAAACAGGTTTTTGGGTTGTAGAGACGTACTTACACATGTTGATATTGACACAGAAACAGGAGACGTTATGTCCCACATACCCACACACACAAACACACACACACCAGCCGAACCAAATTGTTGTATTTCTAGATGTGGGTGCGTAGTTCACAGGTAATCTCCTGCTGATTTCATGGATGAGTGTGAAAGGACAAATGGCAGGACCTGGAGCTATCTAAAAAGCGTCAGGAGATCTGGGGCAGACTGGGGCTTGTGTGTGTGTGTGTGTGTGTGTGTGTGTGTGTGTGTGTGTGTGTGTGTGTGTGTGTGTGTGTGTGTGTGTGTGTGTGTGTGTGTGTGTGTGCGCGCGTGCGTGTGTGCGTGTGTGTGCGCGTGTGTTTGTGCAAGGCCATGTGAGCCCCCCCTCCCAGGAATGGACCCCCTCATTGAATGGAGCGTTGTGTCTCTGGCCTTGATTCTGAGCCAAGAAACCGACTGTCCCTGTCCATCAAAGACCCTGAACCCACTGACCTGAGGGGGGGCGGGGGGGGGGGGGGGGCTGAAGCCAGAGAAATAAAGCTCTTTATTTGTTTATCAAAGTCGACAGAAAATAACTAACAAAGATTCTACAATATATTTAAGATTCATTGAAAGTTTTATGTGATAACCAGGTGAAGCTGAGGTGATAACAAGGGAAAAATAAATAACAGAAAGATTTCATGTGAGAAAATAAAATTGAGATTTTTTAAAATAAAATGAAGTTCAATGAAAGGAAACATCAACAAGTAGAAGAAGTGAAAAAGTTCCTCTTTTGTTTGGTCAACAGAGTCGTCTTTAAAATCAATAAACAGTCAGACAAAGAGACAAACTTAAAAACCAGCAAAAAATAAATGAAATATTAACAAAAAATAAAAAAACATGAAGGCAAACTATCAAATAAAAAACAACTTAAAATGAATATGAATGAATACAATGAAACAGGAAAAACCAACAAAAACACAGAAAAAGAAATAAATAAAAAAGTAAAAACAAACCCCAGACAGACGACAAATAAACAAACAAAGCAAAAAGAAAGAAAGAAAGAATCAAATGAATTAAAAATAGAAAGAACAAGGCAAAAAAAATAAAATAAAATAAAACAACAACAAACAAATTAAAACAAAAAAGAAAAATAAGAAATTAAAAAGCAACAGCTGGTTTAAATATCTTGGACTCGACCTGGACACTAAACTCAGCTTTGATCAACACACCAGTGACGCTCAGATAAACTCAGAGACCCGTCTGTTTCACCTCGCCTTTTATCACGTCTGTATAAAAGCATCATCCAATCCATCCTCCTTTACTGCTCACCCTGTTGCTTCAACATGCTAACTGTTGCTAACAAAAATAAACTCACAAATATCGCTTCAGACATCATCAGCCTCTCTCACACCTCAACTACAGAGCCCTGACTCACAGCACGCTCACTGGATGAACCTGATGAACGCCACAAGCCGAAACGCCTCGGTCTAATTTATTAATAAAGTAGATCTGATTTTGACCTCTTCAAGCCCTTCACTCTTCCTGCACCTTGTTAGTTGGTGAAGTTTTGCCAGAAAATCTGTGTCAATTTATGCAATATGAAATTACGAGCTAACTAAAGTGTGTTAACATTAGCATTCTAACACAACAATGCAGGTAACAGGCAACTGCAGCTCGAGCAAAGGACAATTTCTGTCTGTCGCTTTCGCTTAATTGTGCTTAATTATGGTGCGTTCTAATTGATAACTCCAATGTTCAAAGGGGGGTTTGGAGGTGTGTCGCTGGAGGAGAGCGGAGGCTTCAGAATAGAGGAGGTGTGGCCAAACAGCAGTTTGTTTTGGTTTCATGCTGGTGCTCAAGGGCGACATCTACTGGATCAAAAAGTCGCACATTCTTCCTTTAAATGCAGGTAAGTCACATGTTTATCACACGTGAATCACAGGTGACTTCTGAGGAAGAAGAAGACAGGTAATTATTAATAATTAATTATTATTATTATATATTTATTTATTTTTTAATTTATTTTTTAATTTATTTTGGGCTTTTTTTGTGCCTTTAATTCAGAGAGATGACAGTGGATAGAGTTGGAAACCAGGGAGAGAGAGCGGGGAATGATATGCGGAAAGGGGCCACGGGTGGAAGCGAACCCAGTCTCAACACATGGGACGCACGTCCTGCCACTGCGCCCCCAGCGCGCCCCAATATTCTTATTATTACAGATTATTTCATCTTATTGTTGATTTATCACACAATGAATGTTGAGTTTATGTTTTTTTTACTCTGTTCTTCTGAATTCAGGTGTAGAGACAGAGCTGTCAGGTAAAGTGTCCTCTCTGTGTGTTAGGAGATAAATGATCCTGAATAAATCAAAATCACAAACTCTCTGCTCCATGAAGAAGCTCTTTAATAAATCTAACCTCTCGGTGAACCTGCTTATTATTCACACCTGGAGCCTCTTCATCATTAAATGGCTCCTTGCTGTCTGCAGGTAAATCAGCGTTCAGATTTCACTCAGAATAAATCTACTGCTTAACATTCAGCTGCTCTCACATCAGATAAACTCCTGCTCACCTGCTGATCGGCCGCCTGAGGGGGATTCACCAGAGTCTGCCTGACTCCACCTGAGCCTTCCTCACTCTGTGCTCCTCCTCTTCCTCCCCTTTCTGTGCGATGAAGATGTGAGCGGAGCGGAGAGGACAGCACAGAGCTGCAGGGCTCCGCTGCTTTCAGTCATCATCAATGTACAAATCTTAATCACACAGAGAGATGATCAAACACTGACAAGACCTGACATCTGATGAAGAGGAGGAAGGGGGGGGGGGGAGGGAGGGGCGGAGGAGGACGAGAACAAGAGCAGAGGAAGAGCAGAGGTCATAGAGGACAAACAGAGTGAGAGCAGGAAGGCCGGATGGAGGAAAGTAGAAGAGGATGATGAGATGTGACACCTGAGGAAGAGGAGGAAGCGTGCACAGAGGAAGAAACAAAAGAACAGGAGGAGGAGGAGGAAGAGAGTGAGAGAAAGGACAGGGAGGGGAAATGAAAATCAGGACGATGATTAGGGTCATAATGAGGTGATGAAGAGGGGGTCACTGAGTCCAACATGAGCTCAGACCTGCTCAGGAATCCTGCAGCTGTCAGAAAAATAATTATGATTGTGTCCGTGTGCATGTGTGTGTTCATGCATGTGTGAGTGTGTGTGTGTGAGTGTGTTTACACGGTGGTTACACCTGAATGAAAGCAGATCTGCAGACCTCATGCTGGGACCTGATCCTGGCTTCATCTGATCCTGCAGAGGCCTCATGAGCCGCTCTGTCTGACAGAAAGGAAAGCTCTGTAATCGATCTGTTTTTAGTTTGACATTCATGCATCGTAAACGGAGATTAGAAGTTATAACCTCTACAGAAAGTAAAGTGTCCGCACCGAATCTACACCTTAGCACGCTGTTTGTTCACGTACACCTCTTCAAAAAATGTTTCTTTGCATTGAACCAACACGGATTGCAAGCGCTGTGATTGGACCGCTGGGTAGCATCACATTTCCTGCATTAACAACATTTTGTATCCCCTCTGTATTCAAAAGTTAGCAGAAGGACAAATGCTACAACGTTTTTCATCAGTTTCAACTCCAAAATTAAACGCTCATGTGGTGATTGGACATTTGTGTATTTCTTCCTGGTCTGCTGTTGGTTTGGTGCTTGTGTTTTTTCTTTCAGAGGCTGGGCGTGGCTTATTGGCTGCTGGAGCTCTCTGCAATCACTCACCTGTTCGTCATCAGTAATCACCGGCTGCAGCATTTATACCCTGGTTCAACTCCCCCAAGCTGCCAGGTTATTTCTGCCTACACCGTGGTGGATCGGCTTTTTGTGCTTTGGATTACGTGTCACTAATTATCACTTGTCTTCTTTTTTCCCCAGTGCCTCCAACCAATGAGCTCCAGCGCCTCACCACCCAGCCTCTCATTCAAGCCTCACCAGCCTCCACCAGCCTCACTTCAATAAATACCCCTTTTACCCACCACCCTGTTCTCCAGTCTTGCTTTTGGGTCCACTTTTTAAGATCATAACACGCTCAGATTCAGTTGTCATCGTTTCCTGTACACAAACGAGCTGAGAATGAGGTAAACCCAAAAACTGGGGATATAACTAGCATAGAAATCACACTGCCATTTAGTGTTTTTTAGGTGAAATAATGCAGAGCTACACAGACGCACCAATACACATGCGTGGTGCTAACAGCGCCATAGGCCGCTATGGAGTAGTTCAGGCCTAGCAGATTTAACCCCTAGTTGAAACCAGGCTGTAGATGTATAAATCAGGAGTTTACAAATGTTTATTCAACAGTTTAGATAAAGATGAATATGAAAAGTCTTTGGCGTTTAGACTCCGTCATGATGAGTTCATGCACTCGACGGCTGGATAGGAAGGAATGGAGATTGGTGCAGAGGAGGGCCGCAGTCTGCTGCGTTGACACCTCCCGGCTTTCTTCTACACGTTCATGCTGTTCAACTTCTGGAGCTGGGGTGTAAAAGTGCAAGAGTAAATCAACTTTCAGTGTTCTTGAACGTATATTTGGGTAACCTGAGTGTCTACTGACCCACAACATGTGAAATAAACCCATCCAGTCCTTTGTTTGTGGTCTGCATAAGTCTTACCACACAGAGAAAAATGCTCTGTTTCGAATGTGTTCTCCTTGTGATGTCACAGTGGGATTCTGCTAAAAAAATCTCCACCCATAGACTCCACCACCAGCCTAGAACAAAACTTTTGTGCAGGTCCACCATTTTTTATTTTCACTAGTGAAGGAGTGATGTCTACTGGGGAAAACTCAGGGGGGGTCATTACATTTAAAGAGACACACACCAAAACGGAGCGTTCTGAGAGAGCTGGTTTATACAGGGTCACAAACCTCCTCTGGTGCTTGATTCATGTTATATTTTGACCAAAGCACAGCACAGATGTTTCATTTAGACCTCAGGGGACTGTTTGAAAAGGTGGAGGAGGGGACTGTTTGAAAAGATGGAGGAGGGGGATGATATGTCTTCTTTAATATTTATTTTGAATGTCTAAAAGTCAGAATAAAAGAATAAATACACTTTATTTATACATCATGTATGGCATGTAAAAATACTGAGTGTCTGACTGACCTCTCACACACACACAATCACACACACACACACACACACATACACACATACACACATACACACATACACACACACATGCTGGTTTTCATAAAAGAAGAATGTGCTCACCTCTGTATTTCTCACACATGCAGAAATAAAGCTTCTCCTGAAAGAGGCTTTGATGTGTTTAAAATATGAACACCGCCTGTGGGTAACCTCAGGATGTAAGTACGCACTCTAACACTGAACACAGTCTTTGTTTTCAGACAGGACAGTGGATAGAGTCAGAAACTAACAAGGGAAAGGAGCCACAGGTCAGACTCGAACCCAGGCCGCCCGCTTTAAAAGGACAACTTCCTCTGTACGTGGGGCATGCAAAAAAACTGCTAGGCCAACCGGCTAGTGTTAACCTGCTTCTTTAAACCAGTGTGTGTGTGTGTATGTGCGTGTGTGTGTGTGTGTGTGTGTGTGTGTGTGTGTGTGTGTGTGTGTGTGCATGTGTGTGTGTGTATGTGTGTGTGTGTGTGTGTTTTTGTTTATATTTGTGTGTTGAGTGGGGGTAGGGGTGGGTGTTCAATCAGTCCCATGTTTAGACTTCATTCATGTGTTCACAGAGTGACCTGTGTGTGTTCAGAGACACCTGAACCATTTAAACACAGATTACATCAGTGACACACACACACACACATACACACACACACACACACACACACACACACACACACTTTACTAAAAAGAAGGTGCAGGGGGGGTCCACCAGTCGCCTCCCACCTCCTCCTGGTTTGAATGCTGCAGTGTGACGCACAGAGGAGATCTGTTCATTCAGGTAACACCAGAGAGAGAGAGCTACTGTTCATCACACACACACACACACACACACACACACACACACACACACACACACACACACACACACACACACACACACATCATTATAAGTGTTACATGGAATGGCTTATTAACCGACTCCATAAATCATGAAACAGATAATTAATGCGAGGGAACATTTTAATAACTTGTAATTAAACTTAAAGGAAATAAAATCTCTGTTTTGATTGGCTCTCGGTTTTTTCACACTGTGACATCATAGCGTGCAAACACTCAGATCACTGCAGTGAAGCATTACTTTCATTTTCCAGCGGGGTTCACACACTGTGATTATACAGCTTAAATGTGCAAGGAATACTGTACACACTGCAAATACATTAGATATTCTTTACACTCTCTTTCTCATGGGGGGAAAAGAAGGCAATAGAAACCAGATGGTGTCAGTAAATTCATTTTATTTTAAGAGACGTCTGTGACCCACTTAGGGGTCCTGACCCACCAGTTTAGAACCAATGCTGTACATAAAATAAGCTAATTTACATGAATTTTTTTATCATTTTGTCAGGTGCAGTTCATCCCTTTACATAATCCCGTCTGTGTTGTTGGTTCCTCTTGGCGTTTATATTGTTCTGATTTGACCCCTGTGACCTGTGGGAAGGTGTATCAGGTGTGAATCAGTCCAGGGGGTTGGGGGGGGGGGGGGGGGGGGGGGGGGGGGGGGGGTGTCTGCCTCCGTCTTTGATCTCAGCAGCTGCTGCAGATATTTCTGAACCAATCTGCTGCTGGTCTCTAGTGTAGTTCATGTTTTTTTTGTGCCTGTCACCGCAGGCTGCAGGTGACACTACCTGAAGGGTATGAACAGTCAGAGAATAAAAGGACTGTGACAAAGCGGGAGAAGGGGGGGGTGGGGGGTGGGGGGGGCGTCATATCATGATCAAGGACTCTGTGTGTTTCATATAGCAGAATTATACACAAGCTGAATGGCTCCTGCTAACATGTCCCCCCTTTAAACCATGAAGTTTAGAGTTACATGACTTTTTTGTCTCAGCATGAAACACGAGAAATCTGAAATCCAGACCAGTATCCTGATCCAGGTCCAGACTTTGTATCCTGGAAGTCTTTTTTATTTCGTTGCAGCCCAACATTTGGTCCAGGTGAACCAGTGAACAGGTAGGTTTAGGGACATGATAATGCTGCATCTGTGGACGTAGATCAACACAGTGATACCAGACAGAAAGCAGAGACAGAGGAGGAGAAACTAATCAATCGAAACGAGTGACAGGAACGAGAAACAGAGAAAGAATAACAGAGGGAGAGAAACAGAGGAGGAGAAACAGAGGAGGAGAAACAGAGGAGGAGAACCAGAGGAGAAACAGAAGAGGAGAAACAGAAGAGAAACAGAGGAGGAGAAACAGAGGAGGAGAAACAGAGGAGGAGAAACAGAGGAGAAACAGAGGAGGAGAAACAGAGGAGAAACAGAGGAGGAGAAACAGAGGAGGAGAAACAGAGGAGGAGAAACAGAGGAGGAGAAACAGAGGAGAAACAGAGGAGAAACAGAGGAAGAGGAACAGAGGAGGAGAAACAGAGGAGAAACAGAGGAGGAGAAACAGAGGAAGAGGAACAGAGGAGAAACAGAGGAGGAGAGAACAGAGGAGGAGAAACAGAGGAGAAACAGAGGAGGAGAAACAGAGGAAGAGGAACAGAGGAGAAACAGAGGAGGAGAAACAGAGGAGGAGAAACAGAGGAAGAGAAACAGAGGAAGAGAAACAGAGGAGGAGAAACAGAGGAGGAGGAACAGAGGAGAAACAGAGGAGAAACAGAGGAGGAGAAACAGAGGAAGAGAAACAGAGGAGGAGAAACAGAAGAGGAGAAACAGAGGAGGAGAAACAGAGGAGGAGAAACAGAGGAGGAGAAACAGAGGAAGAGGAACAGAAGAGGAGAAACAGAGGAGGAGAAACAGAGGAGGAGAAACAGAGGAGGAGAAACAGAGGAGGAGAATCAGAGGAAGAGGAACAGAGGAGGAGAAACAGAGGAGGAGAAACAGAGGAGGAGAAACAGAGGAGAAACAGAGGAAGAGGAACAGAGGAGAAACAGAGGAGTAGAAACAGAGGAAGAGGAACAGAGGAGGAGAAACAGAGGAAGAGGAACAGACAAGGAGAAACAGAGGAGAAACAGAGGAGGAGAAACAGACAAGGAGAAACAGAGGAGGAGAAACAGAGGAGGAGAAACAGAGGAAGAGGAACAGAGGAGGAGAAACAGAGGAAGAGGAACAGACAAGGAGAAACAGAGGAGAAACAGAGGAGGAGAAACAGACAAGGAGAAACAGAGGAGGAGAAACAGAGGAGGAGAAACAGAGGAGGAGAAACAGAGGAAGAGGAACAGAGGAGAAACAGAGGAGGAGAAACAGAGGAGGAGAAACAGAGGAGGAGAAACAGAGGAGGAGAAACAGAGGAAGAGGAACAGAGGAGGAGAAACAGAGGAGGAGAAACAGAGGAGGAGAAACAGAGGAAGAGGAACAGAGGAGAAACAGAGGAGGAGAAACAGAGGAGGAGAAACAGAAGAGGAGAAACAGAGGAGGAGAAACAGAGGAAGAGGAACAGAGGAGGAGAAACAGAGGAGGAGAAACAGAGGAGGAGAAACAGAGGAGGAGAAACAGGAGGAGAAACAGAGGAGGAGAAACAGAGGAGAAACAGAGGAAGAGAAACAGAGGAGGAGAAACAGAGGAGGAGAAACAGAGGAGAAACAGAGGAGGAGAAACAGAGGAGGAGAAACAGAGGAGAAACAGAGGAGAAACAGAGGAAAAGGAACAGAGGAGGAGAAACAGAGGAGAAACAGAGGAGGAGAAACAGAGGAGAAACAGAGGAGGAGAAACAGAGGAAGAGGAACAGAGGAGAAACAGAGGAGGAGAAACAGAGGAGGAGAAACAGAGGAGAAACAGAGGAGGAGAAACAGAGGAAGAGGAACAGAGGAGAAACAGAGGAGGAGAAACAGAGGAGGAGAAACAGAGGAAGAGAAACAGAGGAAGAGAAACAGAGGAGGAGAAACAGAGGAGGAGGAACAGAGGAGAAACAGAGGAGAAACAGAGGAGGAGAAACAGAGGAAGAGAAACAGAGGAGGAGAAACAGAAGAGGAGAAACAGAGGAGGAGAAACAGAGGAGGAGAAACAGAGGAGGAGAAACAGAGGAGGAGAAACAGAGGAGGAGAAACAGAGGAAGAGGAACAGAGGAGGAGAAACAGAGGAGGAGAAACAGAGGAGGAGAAACAGAGGAGAAACAGAGGAAGAGGAACAGAGGAGAAACAGAGGAGGAGAAACAGAGGAGGAGAAACAGAGGAAGAGGAACAGAGGAGGAGAAACAGAGGAAGAGGAACAGACAAGGAGAAACAGAGGAGGAGAAACAGAGGAGGAGAAACAGAGGAAGAGGAACAGAGGAGAAACAGAGGAGGAGAAACAGAGGAGGAGAAAC
>NC_089202.1:29082585-29097990 GCF_963930695.1 Labrus bergylta
GTTTTGGCGGGAAAATAGAAGGCTAACTTAGAATGCTAGTGTTTCAAAGAGCTTGAGATAAGTCACCTTACTGTTAGCAAACCCTTTGACAGCTCGGGCGCAACATTCAGATCTCTGCCCTCAGACGCAGTTCGGACTCCGTGACCAAACGTGTGAATTCCTCCTCCTCTTCTTCTTCACCTTCCTTCTTCTTTTCTTCCCCTCTCTTCACTCTTTCCCTCCGCCTGGCTCTCCGTCTCTCTGACAGGATGATGGGTATTTGCACACTTTCCCAGACGCACACACTGTGCCCAGATGTGTGAGATTAAGACTCAAAACGTTCTCCAAGTATTAAAAAAAACAGCTGATGATGTGGAACTGACGACTCT
Source organism: Labrus bergylta (assembly GCF_963930695.1). Lineage (NCBI taxonomy): Eukaryota > Metazoa > Chordata > Actinopteri > Labriformes > Labridae > Labrus > Labrus bergylta. Next base: position 29,082,954 of record NC_089202.1, read on the forward strand.
GAGTGTTTTTAAAGGTCCACAATTTAATGTGTGCCGCTCGCTTTTCATACTTATTGCTGTTGTTACACATCGAAGCTGATTGTTGCTCTTTGATTGACAGGTGGGTTTTCGATGGGCGGGGCCATGGCTCTACACCTGGTGTGTCGACGCCATCCGGATGTGGGCGGAGTTTTTGCCCTGTCCAGTTTCCTCAACAAAGATTCTGTTGCCTTTAAGGTAAACCGGCAGATGTTTGACCAATCAGAGAGAAGACGGGAAACTGTGAATAAATATGAAATAAAAACACAAAGATGTTTTATTTAAAGTGACGCTTGGCTGAACATTTGTTTCCTTGTCGATCAGTATAAATCAGTTTTGTATTTCCTGATTGTTCTGTCTGGTTAAGTGTTTTGGTCTTTGTCGTCTGCAGGCGGTGGAGGAGCGTCACCGAGCGGGCCTCCCCCTCCCCCCCCTGTTGCAGTGTCACGGTGACGACGATGAGCTGGTCCTCCATCGGTGGGGCGCGGACACGTCCGAGCTGCTGACGAAGAGCGGCATGTCTTCATCCTTCCACTCGTTCTCTGGTCTGAACCACCAGCTGAGCCGGCCGGAGCTCGAGCTAGTCAAAGACTGGATCCTCACCAGACTCCCCCCCTCCCCCTCCCCCTCCCCCTCTTGACCCCCAGTTTTCACAGTTTTTCAGTTGGTTAATAAAAATCTTTATTATCAGTTTTCTGTGTTCAGGTTTTTTCTGTGTGTTTAACTGTTAGCTGAATGTTTGTGTGTGTCCTTTTCTTTTGTAGTTTTTGTTACCTGTGTTAAACTAACCTGGAAACCAACATGAACACTTTAAGTCCTAAAGGGTCAGAGGTGTAACACCTGACACTGTAATGCTATCATTTGTTAGAGCATGTTAACAGTTTATTATACATTATCACATTTTATGCACTTTATAAAGTGCATCAATAAACTGTCAACATAACATAAATTATAGCATTACAAATCATTAGCAAACATTATTAACTATCATTTCATTGTTTGTTAACAGTAAATAACTATTAACTAATGGTTAATTAGCTATCTGTTTACCCTTATTTACCCTTTATAGATGATGGTTATTATAAAGTGTTACCAGACGATGTAATAAGTCTGACAATGTTTAGTGAGCAGGTGGTTAAAGATGAGGAACTCTGAGAAATATAAAGTCATATATTTAAGTTTCTAGCTCGTTTTTTTCCCCTGAATGTTTTCTCTTCTTTCCTCGTCATTTTCTCTGCTGAGGCGAAACTTGACAGACACTTTCTCTCTGATGAGGCAGCAGTCTTCAGATCCTATGAAGAGGGCTGATGTTGATGGATGGATGAGGGGTTGGGGGGGGTGGGGGCTCGAATGTGGCATTTGTATGAGGAGGGGGGGGGGGAGACAGGGGGGAGAGGAGGGAGTTGCAGCCAAAGCAAACAGAAGGAGCTCAGAGTTTCTGATTACTTCCAGCTTCATGTGAAAGAACGCTACTGTTCATCCGCCAGCAGAACCCCCCCAGCTCAGCAGAAACCCCCACACTCCTCTCGACCCCCCTTCCCCCCAGGCGGGCTAGTGTTTCATGAATCGATGATGGGACGTTTAGAGTCTGGGGGGGGGGCTGTCCCTCCCTCTGTGATCTCAGGTGAGACAAACCTAAAGATGAATCAGTTCATCCGGGTTTGAGGTGCTGTGAACTTATCCCCCTCTCCCCAGCAGGCAGTGACCCCCCCTGTTGGCCAGAGAGGGGAAGTGCTCGTGTGCGATGATGTGTCAGTGGGAAGGAATGTTAATCTGGACGAGTCGTGGAGGGCAGAGTTTCCACTCGCAGAGTTTTCCATGTGGAGCGGCTCCAGAGAGACCGGCTGCAGAGGAACTCCCAGCCGAGGGGGAACCGGCAGATCCAGGATTCCAAACATCAAGAATCCAGATCTGACTTAAAACCTCCTCCTGAATCCAGATCAATATAACTGCTTCTGAAAACAATTCAAACCAGACCGTCTGAATCTAGAGACCAGAGCACAAGAATCTAGATCAAACCAAATCTTCAGAATCTGGATCAAACCTCCTGGAACCAGGTCAGGCATTTAAACTATTTGAGATTATGATAAAAGGTGCAATGTAGACTCTGTGAATCTTTGAGTACTTTAAAAAATACCATGATCCTGGGCCCGACAGGAAGTGACACCTTACTGATATTTTCAGGATGCCGCTCAGGCCCATTTATTCTGACGAGGGGAAAAAAAGGAGGTCATTGGAGGGGCATTTACCCTCTTAAAAAAACAGCATCTCTAATTTTTTGAGGTCATCAGTTTAAGAACAACTCTGCAGTATGAGAACAGCTTCATGAATCAGCCCTAATCATTTTCGTAGGATCCTCTTGAGACCACATGAAAGAAAAAAAAACTTGGGAAACTATCTGTGAATGTGGGCCAGGGATTGTTCTTTTTCTCCTCTCTGTCTGAAGTTGGACTCCCACTGTCTGTCACATCACGGTGCGTCGTCCAGCAGCTCTGCAGGAATCACTCAGGATCTGAAAGCAGCTGAAAGCATCAAGTCAAAAGAAGGATGTGCGACTTCTGGACCACCCCGATGTTCAAAGAGAAACCTTCTTATTTTCATTTTTATTCTGCGATGCTTTCCAAAAAGCATCAAATTTATGAAGAGATGAAAACCTTTCAGCCATCAGATGAGCATATGTTCACTTCAGACCCAGTTTGTATAAAGGATGTTTTAATGACAGCTTCCTCTTATGAAATTAGAGAGACTGTCATGTTGGTGTGGAGCAAGGAAGTGTCCTCTAAGGGGACACTAACACTAAGCACTCTTCACCCCTAAAGTCCAGTTCCTTTGACCGGTGTGAGTGAGCCCGGTACACCTCCTTGAGGACTTCCAATGTGCGGACCATGACCCGACAGTGCGTCCCTCTTTTTTTTTGGTCTTTTTTTGTCTTGGTCTGTCTTCTAAACTGAGCATGCTTCATAATTACGTAAAGCCATGCATGTGTTGTTTTACGACCTTACATACAAGAGGTGACCGTGCTCAGGCCCGGTTAGTCCTGGAGCAGTGTGAGTGCAGGCCATCAGGGGAATGGGGAGGGGGGGCAGACGTGCTTAATCACAGTACGGGACAACTTTGCTAGTGTGAGTGAGTGCGCCCTAAGGCTCAACTAAGTTACAGAGACCATCTCAGCACCTCTGCATTGCAGCCAGCTAGCTTTCTGCAGTCCTCAGTCTGTCAGCCTTCAGCTAACATCCCTGACAGTTAGCATTGGACATACTAACTACAAGTCTGCCATATTTTCCATGACTTGTATCAAACATTCAGTCCTTCCATACGCTCCCTTTGAGGTTTCCAAGTTTTCATGGACCTGATGTTGTAATGGATTTTTTTTTTTTTAGATGCTTGTCAACAGGTAAGGCAGGCAACAGCTTGGAGCTTGCTGGCGTTTCCACAGCCTTACTTGTTAGCTCCACCCTTTAGGATTCTTTGCTCTAGCTTTTAATACAATTTGAGCTTGACATTTTGAAATTTTTATTCATGCTCCTATTTTATTGTGTTTCACTCTATATGTTATTTTCTTTGTTGTTTTTACATTGTGTTTTTGTACAGCACTTTGGTCAATCTAGGTTGTTTTGAATGTGCTATAGAAATAAAGATTGATTGATTGGATCAGACTGATTGGCTCCCCAACAGAAAGGGGAGCAAAAAGTAGGACGGTACTGATCTGTGATTTTGGTACCTTTCCCAACATTTGACAGTGGAAACGTCAATAAATCCTTACTGTACCAAATCGAACTGGACAGGACCGCTTCAAGGAGGGAAAAAGACAGAAAGCTCAGGGCTGAACGATCATCTCACTGTGTGTGTGTGTGTGTGTGTGTGTGTGTGTGTGTGTGTGTGTGTGTGTGTGTGTTACATTCTCGCAGGATGCTGCTGTGCTGACCTTAGCGATACACTACTAGTTACTGCAAACGACACGCTCTCATTCACACCTTCACCTATAGAGCATGTCTGTGTGTGTGTGTGTGTGTGTGTGTGTGTGTGTGTGTGTGTGTGTGTGTGTGTGTGTGTGTGTGTGTGTGTGTGTGTGTGTGTGTGTAAATATTTAAATCTGTGTATTTTGTGTTGGAAAGTTTTTGTGTATTTCAGCCACAGGGCGAGAAGCTCACAGCTTTCTGCTGATCTTATTTCCTGTGATTGGAAAAGCAGCTGCTGGAGGAAGAAGGCTGTTGACTCGGGGTCCTGCGGGGGCGGCCATGTTTTCCTTTGACTTGAGGTCCTGTGGGGGGGTGAGGAGGGGCGGGCATGTTTTCTTTTGCTGTTTTGGGGGGGTTTTTGGCTGCTGGAGGGTGACAGAAAACTCTCTCAGTTTCTTGAACCGTGTGCTCCTCTGTGAGCTGCTTTGGATCACAGCTGCCAGAGAAAACGGAGGCCGAACGCTGAAAAAACAACGAATCCCCCCTCCAATCACAGCCCCCCCCCCCCCACCCCCCTCCTCGCTCATACTGAAGAACGATCACATTCAAGATTGACTCTTGTTACCATTTCAAAGACAGATCGAATCAGGAAGGATTGAGTGCACCTTCCCTCCTCTTTTTTTTAAAAACACAAAATGTCTGAATGTGGAACCCGATCACTGCAGGAAATCTAATTTCATGAATCTCATTGTTCCTAATCTGTCTTCTTGTCTATTACACTGATCTAATTTGGACCTTTTTTTAGAGACTGTGAAGTGCTCTGAAGTTTACACAACTGCCCTGAGTACACTCCATGTGAGAGAGCGGGCCCTCGTCCAACAAACATATTATTCTAACTTTCTTAGTGCAGAGACAGTGGCTCCTCTGTGCTGTGAGAGAACAGACATCCTCAGTTTTAGAGTCTCAACTCTTTTACAGTAAGAACATAAACCCAAGCCCACGCATAATATGAATGAATCTGGAAGTTCTCATTTTTTATTTTCTAGACTCAACAACCAATTAGAGCAGAGAAAGACGGTGCAGCATCCACAGACGGCGGCTCGCTAACATCTCGTTTATTTTTATGTTCTGGTGCAGAAAACACAGTGCACACGCTGAGCTCCTGCCCGGTCTGTTTATTATTCATCACTTATCTATTGTTTATTATTAATGTGATAGAAGATAAGTCTTGTTTTTCCTACACACACACACACACACACACACACACCCTTCTTTAGATCTTGACAAATAGAGGAGCTTTTAGAGCATCTCTTTATGTAACATGTCCCTCTGTGTTATGATGAACTCATCACCGTGTGACCTAAGAGGACCTCACTCTCAACTCCCCCAACCTTAGAGGGTGTGTGTGTGTGTGTGTGTGTGTGTGTGTGTGTGTGTGTGTGTGTGTTGTGTGTGTGTGTGTGTGTTTGCCGGGGGGGGCTGTTGGGTCGCTCTCACAGAGTTTACGATTCCGCAACAGCTCCACGGGGATAATAACTTTGTACTTTCTTATTGACTCACAATGGCGTAATATTGATGTTCCAGTCCATGAGTTAAAATTGCAGGCATGACATGGAAAGAAATAGCAGGGGCTCCACACACACACACACACACACACACACACACACACACACACACACAGGTCTGTCTTATGGTGCGTTCACACATGCACAAAACTGCTGACAACTTTTTAGATTTAGATTTTCGGGATGTGCTGATTTTTTCAATTTGACTTTACCCATCATTTTTACAACAAGCCCCTCAGTCACTTTTCTTTCCCCGCAGGAAGTCGAGGGTGAGCTGAATTATATTCTATGCCCAAAGAATGTACAGCGTGCGATCTTAATGCACGTAATGAAACTGTTTCATTCTGTTTTCTGTCTGCCAGTATGTCCTTTGGCGCTCTTTTGTCGATATAATAAACATGTCACACACCACATGTCGATAAATAAAATAAATTGTCACCATAGAGTCACCTGCAATTTCCAAAGTCTGCGCGCGCTGCATCAAGTCAACACTGATTGTGTTTCCACAGCACACGCCTCGGTCCGTCTCCGGAGCGGGCCAGCAGCGCCGCTCCGTTGTCCTCCGTTTCAATTACACACCAGATCAATTTTCGACTGAGCCCGCTGTAAGTACGCGTCAAGCTGACAGGAAGTCAATTGGCGGAGAAATTGGCGCACAGCGTTGATGTTACAAGAACCCGTCTACACATAAACACCTAAAAAAGAGTTTCTGAACATCTTCACCCTGGAAGGAGTTTTCCAAAAGGTGCGTTTTCAGTGGCCTAAAATGCAGTTTGCGTACAAAAGGCCCAAAACACACAGAAAACCTCAGTTTAAAAAGGTATCTGCCTACGTGTGGACTAGGCCTTGGTCACTCCAGCTCTCCTCTGTGACCTTCATCCTGGAGGTCGACGCCACAGGGGAGTAAATATCTGAATATGTCTGCAGAGGACGCCGTGGTTCACCTCACCCTTTCTGTCAGAAACCAAATCCTCCTCCTGACTCGACTCTTGTTTTCTTTTCCATGTTTGTCTGAAGCTTTTTGTGTGTGTGTGTGTGTGTGTGTGTGTGTGTGTGTGTGTGTGTGTGGCTCCAGAGCGAGGGCGGTGTGTGTTCTCTTCATGTGTGTGATGAAGTTTCATGACGGTGAACACAGAAGCCACAGTGACACGTAAAGAGAGGAGGCGGTGGTGAGAGTCATCAGGACTCGTTCTGTCTGGTTCACAGGAATAGAAATAGAATGAAAGGGTTTTGGTTCTCACACAGACACCCCTGACCTTTGTGGAAAAAGACACATCAGCCCGCAGAAACACCAGCAGGACGTCATGATGCAGAACAGACACACGGTTCAGACAAACAAGGATGAAGAAGAGGAGAACCTTTCTGCCCCTTAAATCTGACCTATAAGATTAAAGAAACGTCAGGTGCTCTTCACACTATCAAGACGGGTTTCTTCACGAACGATACACCTGGGAATGTGATGAAGTTTATGCAAAATGTATTTTATTAGTATAAAAAAAACGAGTTAAGTCAATCATGTCTCAAATTTAACTCAACATATACCAGTGATCAAATATTATTATGGACAGATTTCTGGTTTTCATGGTAGATTTTGTCATGTTTTCCAATTAATTGATGAGTAAAAACTGACCTGAGGGCCACATTGAGGGCTGATGGTTGCCCACCCCTGCTCTGAAACAGACACACAGCTGATGTCTGTGTGTATGTTTATGTGTAAATAGGAGCAGATGCATTGTTGCAGTGAAGCACAAACTTCTATTTTAAGGGTTTACAAACTTCGTTTTCACTTAAAGTCTTTATATGTGATTGTTCACACTTTAATGTAGAAATCAAGTCTATCCTCTGAAAATAACTCTGTGAGTCATGACTGTCTACAATGGGTGTAACACCCGAGTCCCACTGTCTGTGATGTTTTCAGAGTTTTCAGAGTCCTATCTTCACTTTGTTTACATCGCCCGGAAGGCCGGCTGACTCCTCCCCTCGTGTATAAAAGTTGTTTAATTGAGGGACTAGAGAAAAGAAGAATAACATACTGTACTCACTGCTTAACTGTGTTTCTAGATCACGCTCATTTCAGGTAAATTTACATGCAGTGTGAAGATACCAGCATAATAAAGATCGCTAGCATTAGCATGCTAACACAACAATGCAGCGCCAGTTGTTTTGGTTTCATGCTGGTGCTCAAGGGCGACATCTGCTGGATCAAAAAAAATCACATTTAAAGCCTTTAAACACAAATACCAGAAAATGACTCATATAAAATATCACATTTTAAATCATTTAAAAAGGTTTTATTTGTGTTTTTTTAAAAGGCATCTTGTCTCACAAAACCCCCCAGAGGGTCCCGACCCCCACTTTAGGGAACCTCTGGTTTACTTCATTTACTTCATTATTTTTTGTTATTTTCTGTTTTACTTTGTTCTCATTCAGATGCTGCTCCTCTGGTTTTCCCACCTTGTGCTCCCCGGCCTTGATTGTGTTCACCTGCGTCTCGTTATCCCCTGATCGTCTGTGTTTATGATCCCTGTGTGTCCTCCTGCATTCTTAATATGTTTTCTAGTGTATGACCATTACCTTTTCGCCTGTTCCCTTTTTGGATACCGGTCGAATTAAACTCTGCTTTTAATCGCACTGTGCCCGTGTGTGAGCGTGCGTCTTTGAGTCCATCATTCTGTCTGGTTCTGTTAACAACAGACACTCACAATTCAACACTTTATTCAAACAATATGAAATCTTAGACTCATGTGAGTCTTATTTCAACAATAAAAAACAGACATGGAGACACATTTGAAGCCATCTTCGGTCCCAAAAAAGTTAAATAAAGTGCTAAAAACATTTTAGTCAGTGTTTGTTTATGTTCTTTGTTTCTGGAATATCTTTTTTGGTTTTGTGGTCGTCCATTCTGAGAGGCCTGACTTCTTTCTCTCCAACCGTCATCAGACTCTGACGTCAGTGTGCAGAGGCCACAAGGGCTGTTAGTGTGTGTGTGTGTGTGTGTGTGTGTGTGTGTGTGTGTGTGTGTGTGTGTGTGTGTGTCACAGACAGGGCGGCTGAGTCACTGCAGATTAGGGGGCCCTGAAATTTAATTCCCTGAAGAATAATTGTGGAACATCCAGCCAGTCCCGGGTGGTGGAAAACAAACATATGTATCTCATCTGAACTCTGTAAACCATTTCTATAAGTAATAATTAAGAAGATGTGTAACGGCACCCAGAAGTTGTGGTTCGGTTTGTACCTCGGTTTTTGGGTCATGGTTTCATACACCATGTAAATTTGGTACAACAGGAAAAACAATCCTGAATGTATAATTTTAGGTTTCTAGCACGTAGCACCTCGGGGTGCAGATCTCTACTGGACATCCTACATTGTTGCCCTTTGTTTGTGTTGGGTTGTTCTTCTTTGTTGAATTATTGGTGGGCTACACTCTCTACTAAAACTGTGCAATCTGTTGAAAACTGGACAATATTTATACATCAAAAGTGCAATATCTACGCTGTTAATCCATCAGTGTATATTCCTATTTTTAAATATTGTTTATATTCTTAATTACCTGCGCTTGAACATAGCTTATTACTTATTACTACTTTATTATTGCTTTCATTTGGTACTTATTCTTATTATATTGTTATACTATTGTTATTTTATTTTATATTGTGAACTTATCTGTACTTCCTACTGATTTTTGGTGTTATGAGAAACTGTAGCAAACAAATTTCCCCTGGGATTAATAAAGTCATTCTGATTCTGATACGCTGTGTCGCCCTGCTATGATGTCACACTATTACATGGGTTACACTCTGCTTACCATGTAACGGTACAGAGATGGTGAAACACAAGCAACATAAGGGTTGACCGTACTGAACCAAAGTGGACCGCTTGGTGGAAACAGGGCCGCTTCTGGCTTTTTGGGGGCCCTACATGAGATGCTGTTTAGGGGCCTTTATTTAGTCAAACTGCAAATGGAGGGATTGTTGGTCTGTAGGAGAAAATGTTCTACAATAATTCATTTAGCACACACTTTTTTTTCATCAGACAGTAATGAATCCATCATTCATCATCATCCATCATCCATCCATCTATCCATCATCCATCCATCATCCATCCATCATCCATCCATCTATCCATCCATCATCCATCCATCATCCATCATCCATCATCCATCCATCTATCCATCATCCAGCCATCATCCATCCATCATCCATCTATCCATCATCCAGCCATCATCCATCCATCCATCTATCCATCATCCATCCATCATCCATCCATCCATCCATCTATCCATCCATCTATCCATTCATCCATCATCCATCCATCATCCATCCATCTATCCATCATCCATCCATCTATCCATTCATCCATCCATCATTCATCCATCATCCATCCATCCATCCATCATCCATCATCCATCCATCTATCCATCATCCAGCCATCATCCATCCATCATCCATCTATCCATCATCCAGCCATCATCCATCCATCCATCTATCCATCATCCATCCATCATCCATCCATCCATCCATCTATCCATCCATCTATCCATTCATCCATCATCCATCCATCATCCATCCATCTATCCATCATCCATCCATCTATCCATTCATCCATCATCCATCCATCATTCATCCATCATCCATCCATCATCCATCATCCATCATCCATCCATCCATCCATCCATCATCCATCATCCATTCATCCATCCATCACCCATCCATCATCCATCCATTTCATCATGGAGTAAGGACAGCAAAAGCAAGAATCTAAAAAAGAGGAAAAAAGCAGAAAACGTTTTTCTCATATTTGTCTTGTTCTGATAATATGTTTGTGTCTTGGTCGTTTTCAGGCTGGAGATGTTTTTGTCTTCTGGAGAAGATGTGCTTACTGTTTGCTGGTCAGCAGGAGATGATTTCCTGCTCCTTCAGGCAGACGCTACCAAGCCTTTAAGTTTTAAGAGCCACCCTTTTATCCTCTCTTTGCCAGTATTTCACTCGTTTGAATTAGTTATTTCAGCCTTTGGTGTTTTTTTATTAGTATTTATATGTTTTTAATTATTATGTTTCTACGCTTTACTTCATGTGGTTTTATGGTCGTCCTGTCTTGTGTTTTCTCTGCACTCTTGGTCTCCCCCCGGGGAACAAAAGAGTGTATCTAATCTCATCTAAAGAGTAAAAAGAGAAGTGTGATGTTTATGGGAACTCAGAGCTTTATCCGAGCTCAGCAGAAATTTAGCGAGCTGGAACATCTGGGGGAGAAAGAACATCTGCCCTGTGATTGATTGAGCATTACACATCAAGAACAAAGTCCATCTGCTGCATGCCGCTTCTGTAACGTTATGTGTGTTAAATCATATCAGTCATGATTTTTTATATATTTAGATTATATCTGTGTGGTACTGTTTAGGTCACACTAACTGCAGAGAGGATTGCTCTCTTTGTAAAACCTCCCTTTCTTCATCTTATCACGTTAAAAGGATTGATAACCAGGGAGTGTGTGTGTGTGTGTGTGTGTGTGTGTGTGTGTGTGTGTGTGTCTGTGCGGAGGGGGCAGCCAGAGTGGCTCCAGGTATAGTTCTTTATGGGAGATGGAACACATTAGAGATTATTATTACTTCAATATGTTGAAGCTCAAACGTTCTTCATCTCCCTCTGAAATCAGTGTGTGTGTGTGTGTGTGTGTGTGTGTGTGTGTGTGTGTGTGTGTGTGTGTGTGTGTGTGTTATGGGTCTGAATCATTGTGCTGTGGGAGGCTCGCAGGCTGACCTTTAAATTCCACAGATAGAAGAAGCATTTATACTTTAATAACACCTCCTGTCTTCTGTGTGAGTGTCTCTGTGGGAATTGTACTTAAAATATGATTATCTCACACTGACCAGCACAAAGCCATGTCTGTTTCTTTGTTGTTGTTGTTGTTGTTGTTGTTGCTGTTGTTTTTGCATTGTTGTCTACCTAGGCTCTAGGGATGTTCACGTTTTAGAGTTCAGCTATTTTGAATTTTGATAAATCAAAAAAAAGTTAAAGCAGTTTTATAAACAAACAACAAAACTGTCAAGTTTTTGCAATATGTATATCCATCCATCATCCATCCATCCATCATCCATCCATCATCCATCCATCCATTCATCCCTCCATCCATCATCATCCATCCATCATCCATCCATCATCCATCCATCCATCCATCATCCATCCATCATCCATCCATCCATCCATCATCCATCCATCCATCCATCATCCATCCATCATTCATCATCATCCATCATCCATCATCCATCCATCCATCATCCATCCATCATCCATCCATCCATCCATCCATCATCCATCCATCCATCCATCATCCATCCATCATTCATCATCATCCATCCATCATCCATCCATCATTCATCATCATCCATCCATCATTCATCATCATCCATCATCCATCCATCATCCATCCATCATTCATCATCATCCATCCATCCATCCATCATCCATCCATCATTCATCATCATCCATCCATCATTCATCATCATCCATCCATCCATCATCCATCCATCATCCATCCATCATTCATCATCATCCATCATCCATCCATCATCCATCCTCCATCCATCATCCAACCATCCATCATCCATCATCCATCCATCCATCCATCATCCATCCATCATTCATCCATCATCCATCCATCATTCATCATCATCCATCCATCATCCATCCATCCATCCATCATCCATCCATCATCATCCATCATCCATCCATCATCATCCCTCATCCATCCATCATCCATCCATCCATCCATCATCCCTCATCCATCCATCATCCATCATCCCTCCATCCATCCATCATCCATCCATCATCCCTCCATCATTCATCATCATCCCTCATCCATCCATCATCCCTCCATCCATCCATCATCCCTCATCCCTCCATACATCCATCATCCCTCCATCCATCTATCCATCCATCATCCCTCCATCCAGCCATCATCCATCCATTTATACATCCATCCATCATCCATCCCTCTCTCAGTGACAAGCTGAAAACGGTTCTATTGTGTTTTTAAAAATCAACGATGAGAATCACAATTGACTGTAAATGTGTAAAACATGAAGTTAAGGATTTTTTAGTGTCAGTTATATATTTTATTTTATTTTGTTTCTGTTTCATATTTAAACTCAGTTTCATTCAGATTAAGGCATAATCATTCTCTAAAATCAGCTGAACATGCCTCTCGCAAAGAAAGTGTTTGTATGAGGGGATTTCTGCCCGACGACCGACGATCAAGAAGAACAAACGTTACAGAGACGGATGTTACTGATGCATCCGGTCGTTTCTTATCAAACTGAACATGAGTCGTCTCAAGACGGAAATCAAGAGCACAAACTGGCAGTGCTCCTCCGTGACACAAATTAGCAGAAGAAAAAACAAACAACATCCTTAACAGAGATATCCCAACATGGTCTAAAAGTCTGAATCTGAAGCTTATTATCACATCAAATCTCCATCAAACAAAGCGGCCGTTTAGATCAGACCGTCCATGTGCAGATCCGTGTTCACAGCAATTAAGAAGAAACCAATAAACCCCCTTTAATGCGTTTTTAAAAAGTGTGAAAGGACAAATGTAATTCATGTAAAATCTATCTATAGCTGAATATGAATGAATTATTCCAGCTCACCTGCTTTTTAAAGCTGCAGGCGTTCCCCTGTAACCTCAGTTATGTCTACTTTAGTTACCTTATAAAAGTCTTAAACTGCATTGACATCCTTTTTTACATGTTCTGTAAAACACTGACAGTATTCTGTGTTTGATGATTTTCTCCTTCATGAATAAAAGGAATCTCAGTGTTTTTAAACCTGTGTCGCCTTGTTCCTGAATTGTGCTTAGGGCGCACTCACACTAGGCCCAGTTATCTCGTACTCTGCACTCACACCGCTCCAGGACTAACCGGGCCTGAGCACGGTTACCTCATGCCTCGCATTGCTTTACATGACTGTGAAGGGTGCTCAGTTTACAAGTCAGGCGGACTCAAAAATAAAAATAAATAAAAGGGACACACGCAAGAGTCTGTGTCCGCACATCGGAGAACAACACTGACAGCTCCTTTACTCACTATGTGGCTTATTTTGAGTCATTTTAGTCAGATACAGACATTTCAGGATTTCATCGATAATGGAAGACTGGCATCGATTATACTTCATGTCCACGTTGTGAAATGTAGACTTGAAATATGTTGAACCCAAACCAGAGTTTCTGTACATAAAAAACATAAAGACAAACTGAAAAATGGCAAAAAGAAAACCAGTAGTCAGAAGAAGAGTTCATGAGCAACTTCACAGTGTGAGTGCGCCCTAAGGGTGCCCTAATAAACTCGCCCCGAGGCAGCACTTGTTGTGAATGATGGAACAAAAAAAAATCATCTTCCTCTCTAACTAAAAAGGTCTTTCTCTGTACAGATCCTTTCTGTAATGTTTGAGACACAAAGAGCAACAATCTGAGACTGTCAGGGATTAAAACAACGACTTATTGCAGCCGGACTTTCAGGATTTTGTTGACGTCATTTCACCCTGTGTCACTGCCGCAGGCTAAAGACTGAAGACGCCTTTTTTTAGTCATGTAGTCCCGAAATCCAGGATTTCTTCTTCCACATACATTCCTGATATTGACACGATAAAGTAAATGGACCATTCACACTGATGAAATCCAGTGAGAGGTTTAGAAAAACAAGGAAAGCTTCCTCTCAGCTTTCTGGACCCTTAGCCTCCTCCAGATGAAATGTAGACTTGAAATATGTTGAACCCAAACCAGAGACATAAAGACAAACTGAAAAATGGCAAAAAAGAAAACCAGAAGTCAGAAGAAGAGTTCATACAGTAATTAATTTAACAGCTGATCTGTGACATCACAGCAGCTGATCTGTGACATCACAGCAGCTGAACTGATCCCTCGGCGTCAGCGGCCGTCAGATCGGTGACATCCAGTAAAACACAGTCAGAGGTTCCAGTAAAACCAGCAGACAGAAAGTCCTGTCCACGTGTACACGCTGCTGTGTGGACAGCAGCCGGCCTCCGCACTCTAAATCTCAGTCTTTACTCCGTCAGAGTGCAGGAGGCCAGCCCCGGTGCCCCCCCCCCCCCTCCCTCCCTCATCCTTCAGTAAAGGCTCCAGCCTTGAGGAGGATGTTGATGATGCTGCTGCTGGGGGGCGTAGAGCGATGAAGAGGTGGTGAGCTCTCCGGGGCCAAGCTGCTTTCCACAACGCACACATTCAGTCCAGCTTCTCCTTCTGGAGCAGCTTCGGCGCGTCGACAAAGTCCAGACCGTTAAAGAGGATGAGGCCGGCCGTCACCACGCTCGACGACCCCCAGAACAGGACGTACGCCAGAGTCTCGGTCCATGTGTCACCTGGAGGGGGGGGGGGGGCGGCAGGACACACTGAGTCAGTCAGGACAATTTAAATCTATCTAATATGTCAGACAGCAGGACCAATAGGAGTGCAGGATGAGAGGAACTACATTTGTTGTGTATCGGCAACTCTTACTAAGATCTTACTTTTAAGATTTTAATAACAGGGTGACATATTGTTGCT
>NC_089202.1:29098190-29163190 GCF_963930695.1 Labrus bergylta
ACATTTCAGGATTTCATCGATAATGGAAGACTGGCATCGATTATACTTCATGTCCACGTTGTGAAATGTAGACTTGAAATATGTTGAACCCAAACCAGAGTTTCTGTACATAAAAAACATAAAGACAAACTGAAAAATGGCAAAAAGAAAACCAGTAGTCAGAAGAAGAGTTCATGAGCAACTTCACAGTGTGAGTGCGCCCTAAGGGTGCCCTAATAAACTCGCCCCGAGGCAGCACTTGTTGTGAATGATGGAACAAAAAAAATCATCTTCCTCTCTAACTAAAAAGGTCTTTCTCTGTACAGATCCTTTCTGTAATGTTTGAGACACAAAGAGCAACAATCTGAGACTGTCAGGGATTAAAACAACGACTTATTGCAGCCGGACTTTCAGGATTTTGTTGACGTCATTTCACCCTGTGTCACTGCCGCAGGCTAAAGACTGAAGACGCCTTTTTTTAGTCATGTAGTCCCGAAATCCAGGATTTCTTCTTCCACATACATTCCTGATATTGACACGATAAAGTAAATGGACCATTCACACTGATGAAATCCAGTGTGAGGTTTAGAAAAACAAGGAAAGCTTTCTCTCAGCTTTCTGGACCCTTAGCCTCCTCCAGATGAAATGTAGACTTGAAATATGTTGAACCCAAACCAGAGACATAAAGACAAACTGAAAAATGGCAAAAAAGAAAACCAGAAGTCAGAAATAGAGTTCATACAGTAATTAATTTAACAGCTGATCTGTGACATCACAGCAGCTGATCGGTGACATCCAGTAAAACACAGTCAGAGGTTCCAGTAAAACCAGCAGACAGAAAGTCCTGTCCACGTGTACACGCTGCTGTGTGGACAGCAGCCGGCCTCCACACTCTCTAAATCTCAGTCTTTACTCCGTCAGAGTGCAGGAGGCCAGCCCCGGTGCCCCCCCCCTCCCTCCCTCCTCATCCTTTCAGTAAAGGCTCCAGCCTTGAGAGGATGTTGATGATGCTGCTGCTGGGGGGCGTAGAGCGATTGAAGAGGTGGTGAGCTCTCCGGGGCCAAGCTGCTTTCCACACGCACACATTCAGTCCAGCTTCTCCTTCTGGAGCAGCTTCGGCGCGTCGACAAAGTCCAGACCGTTAAAGAGGATGAGGCCGGCCGTCACCACGCTCGACGACCCCCAGAACAGGACGTACGCCAGAGTCTCGGTCCATGTGTCACCTGGAGGGGGGGGGGGGGGGGCGGCAGGACACACTGAGTCAGTCAGGGCAATTTAAATCTATCTAATATGTCAGACAGCAGGACCATAGGAGTGCAGGATGAGAGGAACTACATTTGTTGTGTATCGGCAACTCTTACTAAGATCTTACTTTTAAGATTTTAATAACAGGGTGACATATTGTTGCTTTGATCCTCATATTTAATGTTTTTTTTGAGATCTGATCACAAGCGATCACTGAGGAGACAGATGATCTTGCAAATTTTTTGTGTTATATTCAAATGACTTCCAGTGACTTTCGAATAGTTTTTGCCTTGAAGTGCCCGTCCTCACTTCCTGTTCGTGTCGTTCCACATGCAGTGCAGAGAGTTATTATTAGCAGATGAATGAACCCTGATGTTGTGTGCGTGTGAAGATTCCCACATCTTACCGGCCATGAGCAGGCAGATGATGCACATGGAGAACGCTACGACCATGATGATCGGCAACTAGAAGAAGAACAAAAACAACAGTCACAAGCTGCACAACTTTAAAAAAAACAAAAAAAAGAGAAAAAAACTAATTCCTCTGCTTTGCTCCTGATCCGTTTCTCACCGTGAGAACTTCCAGTCTTTGGGGTCTCTTAGAGGAGCAGTCGAATCGCTTTCCTCCACCGCGTAGTTCCCCAGGAAGAGATCGATGGAGTCCTGCAAAGAGGACAGACCGACAGGCTTTAATTAACTCGATTCTTTCAAAACAGAGCTAGTAGGCTTTTTTTAATCCATGCTGATTACAAGGCTGTGTCAATATTCTTGATTCTGATTGGCTGATTGCACACAGCCAAAGGTCAGACTCACCTGTCTGAATCCATCAGAGAAGTTGTTGGAGTTCCAGCCGTCCATCACGAGCCCCCACTGAGTCCTCTTCCCCGTCCTGAAGATCACACAGTTTGAGACCTTCACATTCACTCTGATAAACGTTTGTTTCACCCTGCAAATCTGACAACTACGATTTGTTTTTAAAGTTCAAACCGTCGAGCAAACAACATTAAAGGTGATTGCAGGCAGTTAGCATGTGTTAGCATTGTGTTAGCATGTGTTAGCTTGGCATGTGAGAGCTGACCTGGTGAAGTCGGTCTTCAGGGCCCCCGTTCCTGCGTACTGTTTGGCACAGGCGTCGGCGTTGTCTGCCCACGCTGCAGGTCAGCACACAGAGAGAGAGAGAGAGACAGAGAGAGAGAGAGAGAGAGAGACAGAGAGAGAGAGAGAGAGAGAGAGACAGAGAGAGAGAGAGAGAGAGAGAGAGAGACAGAGAGAGATAGAGAGAGACAGAGAGAGAGAGACAGAGAGAGGACAGAGAGAGAGAGAGAGAAGATAGAGAGAGAGATGAGAGAGAGTAGACAGAGAGAGATAGAGAGAGAGAGAGAGAGACAGAGAGAGAGAGACAGAGAGAGAGAGAGAGAGAGACGAGAGTGAGACAGAGAGAGAGAGAGAGAGACAGAGTGAGAGAGACAGAGAGAGAGAGAGAGAGACAGAGTGAGAGAGACAGAGAGAGAGAGAGTGAGAGAGCGAGAGAGAGAGAAGAGAGAGAGAGGAGAGAGAAGAGAGACGAGAGAGAGACAGAGAGAGAAGAAGAGAGAGAGAGAGAGAGAGAGACAGAGGAGACACGAGAGAGAGAAGAGGAGAGAGGAGAGAGAGAGAGAGAGGAGCAGAGAAGAAGAGACAGAAGAGAGACAGAAGAGCGAGAGAGACAGAAGAAGAGAGAGACCAGAGAGAGAGAGAGAGAGAGAGAGGTCAGCTCATCATCTGTAAAGTTGAACGTATGAGTGACACATGATCATGTTTAAAAATAGAGAACTCACCGTTTCTTATACGTCTTCTCAAAGTCGGCCTGCTCTTCAATCAGCTGACTCGGTGTGGAGGACTCCCATCTTCTGCAGACGCACACACACAGACGCACACACACAGACGCACACAACACACAGACACACACACACAGACGCACAGACACACACACACAGACACACACACACACAGACGCACACACACAGACGCACACACACACAGACACACACACACAGACGCACAGGACACACACACACAGACACACACACACAGACACACACACAGACGTTACAGGTAAAAGTCCAAACCTTTTTTTTGACATCTCATCAAAGCAGCAGCCTTCCTGCTGTCTGATCGGCTGCTCTTTGAATTCATGAACACAAACTAAGAAAATCAAACTCAGTTCTTTTAAAGATCGATATTATTGAACAGTATCAAAGTTTAAAAAAAAACTTCAGATCTTAAGTCCAATTTTTTTAACCAAAAGCTTCCCAGAGCTGCGGTCGTTTATTCAAAATCACATGTCGTCGGTTAATTCTGAGGGTCCTTAAATTATTTTTGACGTCTCCTAAAAGATGCAAGAGTTACATTAATGTCTCTCACAAACACAGAGCAGAGGAGGTTTCTCTTGTTTGCACAAATACGTCGCCAATGTGTCTGTGCTGGAAAGCTGCCGATGTGTTTGTGCAGTTTAGAGAGTGTGCTGCATTTCTCAGTGATTAAAAACAAGAAACAATCCAAACCAGGGAGTGTTTCTTCTATTTTTGTTGCCATGGTATGACAACATTTGATTTTTTACTGTTACTGGATCAAAGATTAAAATTCTTGTTGGGATATTAAAGTGCTTTGATTCAGTTTGAACAGCAGAGGGCGCAGTCTGACTCTTTCAAACCGTCCATAAAGAGTAAAAATGGGCAAAATCATTTACAGCATCCAGCTGCTGCAGCAGTATCATTTTATTTATTATTTAATGATATTATTCTTTATAAAAGGGACTGACAAAGACTGTTCAATCAATTAAAGGTAGAGTCAGTAGCTTTTTCCTTAAAATATAAAACATAGACTTATACAAAACTGATGTTGCTCAATCATCACTTATGGGATGTGTGTGTCCTGCAGAGCTCCTGTCCTCTGACTGGATCTTCCCAGCCGTCACATGATCGCCGTGTGTCTTACCCGTAGCTGAGACTGCAGCGAGCGTCGGGCCAGCAGACTCTGGATCGATCACGTTGGTTCGGTCCAAACAGTCCATGCAGTTTACTGCGAAACCATCCCGTCCTGGTTCAACAGCACCTTCCCGTCTGCGTCCACCAGGAAGTACCTGAACACACACACACACACACACACACACACACACACACACAGGGTTACTCCTGATGTACACACACATCTACCACCTGCACACATGGTTTAAAAAAAAAAAAAAAAAAAAAAAAAAAAAAAAACCAGGCTGACCCAAAGTCGTCCTGCATCTCAGCCACCATGTCGAGTAAAATCTGCAGGCGGTGCCACCTCATCCGACTGCACTCCTTGTGGAAGTCGAAGGCGATGTACCTGCGGGGGGGGGGGGGGGGGGGGGGGAGCATTTAACAATCTGACCCTGACCACGTTTTAGAGAGTAGATATAACATGAGAGCTGCTGGAGGAGATCTTACTTGATCATGCCGTTCCCCAGGCTGCTCACCATCTTATCAAACGCCATCTCCAGAGGTTTCTCTGAGCCTTTCTGGTTGATCTGGAAACGACAAAAACAGTTTGCTAAAAAAGAAAACAATCATGTGTCATTTAATCAGGCTCTCATAGTTGACAATTAACACCGGGCTGCTGCTGTGATTTAACCAAACATAACCAACACATGTGAATGAATGAAACACTGCTCTAGATCAGAAGTTGATGAAGCCTCTCGGCTGAAGTGCCTCCTTTTGCTGGTGTCCAGCAGGGGGCGATAGTCAACGAGAACATGGTCCTATCTCCTCAGTAAACCTCTTCACTTTCTGCTCTTAATCTCGAGTTTGAAGTCTTGGATTCAGCAGGATTGTTTGTTTGTTCCTCGTTGTTGTTGCTTACTTGTGATTTCCTGTTTTTATTTCATCATTCTTATCCATTCATGTGGATATTTTATTTGAGCGCCCAGTTTAGTTTTTAGTGTTTCCTGTTTTCCCCACTGGCAGCGCTCACACTCCCCGACACTTACTGTTGCTAGGTTACCAAAGTTGGCTGAAGGAACTTCGGCTTCCCTGGGCAGTGATCGTAGGATCTTGTTTTAAATTACTTTGTTGATATTTATTTACTTTTATTCAATGAAATATCACCAAGAAAACATGAACACATTGTGAAGGAGAGGCAGCTCGAGGCTTTATAATCGAAACCTTAAAAAGATGATTTCAGTTGTTTTTTTTTTCTCCTTCCTCATTGTCATTGAGAGTTGAGATCAGAAGTCACATCCCCTCTCGGGGTGCAGATGGTCTACACATGCATAGACTCTATAGTCCTACAAACATGCAGCCGGAGACTAACTCTGCTCTCTGGATCTCATTCTCTGCACTCTCTCTCCCACTGTTCTCTCATTAAGGCAAAAAAGCCTAAAAATACATCTGAATTTTTTTTTTACATTTTCATTGGTCTCTGAGGGAGAAGTGATGTTGACGTGTGAGGCGGTGTGTCAAAATTTTGAACTGAGATCTGAAGAGTGCAGAGACAAAATACAGCTGACTCTGAACTGATTTGAATAGAAACTGGAGGCCGCTGGCGCCCCCAAAAAAAAGGGTGTTAATGGATACCGGCGCTAAAGCTGGGAAGATTTAGGGCGGGGCTACTTTGGATGGACAAACTGATTCCACAGTAAGCTGAAATATGTCGGGTTAACTGTTTGGATGTACTTAGAGACTCTCTGAGGTACTTTTCATTTAAAAACTTTTTTTTTAGCTCGCCAAAATAAGTTTTCCAAATCACCCTCGGCAAAAAGCTTCAGTCAAGGTTTGGAAACAGAAGAACGACGGTCTCGACGTCGGCCTGAGCTCTACACTGATCTGTTAGAGAGACGTGTTTGAATCTCACCAGGTTGAGGATGACTTGTCTTCCATAGAGAATAATCTGAGAGTCAAAGTGTCTCTGGAATCCGTCCAGCTGCAGAGAAGAAGAAGAAGAAGAAGAAGACACATGGAGGAAGAAATTATGAGACACACTCTCTTAAAAACGTTTCACTTCCTGTACAGAGTTCAAACTAAACAGTTTCCAAACGACACCAAAAGATTCTTTTCAATAGAGGGAATCAAAGACGATCTCAGAGGAACAGAGAAGCTGTGAGAACTTGTGTGAAGCTCAAAACAACGGGAGTAAATTTATACATTTAATGGGTTTAACATAACATAAACTTGGGCGCAGATGGAATACATGAATTCATGTAAAGTATCTTAACATTTACAAAGCATCTTTTGCACGCTATCTGATGACGACTGTTGACGCCCCGATGTTTCCGAGTTGTTTTTCCAACTTTGAGCAGATGTCATGCATTTCACAAATCGGAAAACATCGTTTTCCCGATGTGTCCGACACCACATGAACGCACCATTCCTCCCACAGTCCGAAGACATGCCCATTAACTGCTGACTCTAAATTGTCCGTAGGTGTGAGTGTGGCTAGTTGTCTGTCTCTGTGATTGGCTGGTGAACTGTCCTGGGTGTAACCCCGCCTCCCCCCCCCCCCCCCCCCCGACCCCGAATAGGGAGTACAGATAACGGTTGAATGGATGGAAGCTGTTTGTAATATTAAGTGAAGAGCGATGTGGGTGTGGAGTGAACTCACATGGTTGACAGTCTTGCTGATCTGTGGTTTTGGTTTGTACTTGAGGTTTGGTCTCTGGGACCAGAAGAAGGGGATGGAGCCTCTGGTCTGTGGAGGAGAAAGGACGACTTTCATCAACCTCATGGTGATGTCATATCACAGAGCGTTCTCAAAGCTTCATATCCATAGAACATGAACAACCTGAGACTCCTGCAGCCTCTCTGGTTTTGTCTCACCTGAACATACGAGGCCTTGGCGCTGTTGAACTGCACCACCTGCTCTGTTTCCACGTAGTTAGCAGCATGACCCTCAGTATCAATACCTGCACACAGACACATGAGACACTTCTGTTAGAGACCACATGTGACGGCTTCAAAGTCCTGATTCAGATACAGTAAAGTACTTCTTCTTCACGTCCACTAGGGGGAGTAAAGCTACACAGAAGTCAGATTTCAGTTCAAGTTTGGTACAACAGGAAGAAAGTCCTGAATGCAAAATTCTGGGTCTGATTAGTGATCCGGTTCTCCGCCGCAAACGGCTCTTTGTTTGGTTTCATTTGGGCTTCCTAAATCAGCAGAATTTAGCCATGTTTTTACCCGTTATTATTGATATGTGTGCATTTGTTTTACTGAAGTTATTCTTAATATACTTAACTGAATGATTCCCAGAAGAACACTATTTTACATGATGTTTAAAATGATGTATAAAAACATGAATGTTGAACCACAGAGTGCTAGGTGTGGCTGTGGCCGAGCGGTTTGGAGAGAAACATTTAAAAAACAACAAAAAGGGAAATAAAGAAGAGGATCTCACATGGGAGCCAGCTTCCCTCGTTCACAACCCACACAGCACTAATTAATGAGCCGCTTATTTACGTACATAAATACATTTTTAATAATTGAGATGTGTCTGAGAAGCTTCCCTCAGGCTCAGAGGAGCTCGTTACCTCTGACGTAGTATCGCACTCCGGCTCTGAAGCAGCTCCTCCTGGAGATGATACTCCACTCAAACACTTTCCCGTTGATGCAGCTCGACCTCAGAGCGATGACTGAAGGACAGGTGTGTTCAGGAAACCAACTTCACATGAAGGTCACATACAAGAGTGATAAAAAGGAGCGAGCCTGACATCTACAAGACAAGAAAACTGAGCAACAGGCAGCGTGACCTGCGCTGCTGAAGTTCCTCATTAGACAGCATCGTCAATAAAATACAGCACCGTTAATAAAATACAGCACAGATCGATTGTTTGACCTCTGATGGAGAGGGAATACGCTGAGCAGCACGTAAAGGATACAGCCGTGGATAACAGGAAACACAAACTTGTGTAGCTGTAAGAGGAGAGAGGAAAGAAGAACATCACTTTACGTATAAATCAGGAATTTAGACTCCAAAAATATAGAAAACTACGACTCGCTGCTCATTTTACTGGGAACAATTCAAGGAAAAACAACCCAGAGTGAGAGGTCAAAATGAAAGGAAGAGAGCAGGGATGCAGTCTGACCTCGGGCTGAGTCATGAACTCTCTCAACAGGTGACCGTTCCACACAAAACGCTGATCCGCCTGCAGACGAGAACAGAGAGCACAGGTTAGTACAAAGACGAGAACACGGTCACTCAGGACTCAGGGCGAGAAAACATGCCGGAAAAACTCCAGACGACAAGAATAAAAAAAAAAACACAACATGAAAAATAACTCTCAGAGTGTTTGTATGAACTGAACTGTAATATTCTGGATTGAAAATAAGTATTAAACCTATTTCATCTTCTATATAAAGTGGGTAGCATCCTAAATACTGGTGGGAGTAATATCCCAGTATAACATACTGAGACATGCTGTATGTGATCATGAACCCACCCTCTCCAGAAGACTCATCTCCTGGAACTCGGGGCTGGTGTTGGCGAGTCGCTGCAGAGTGTGTGTCAGGTCGTAGTCCGTCGCGAAGTAGAAGCCGTCGGTGTGCAGCACGTGGTTGATCATGGACAGGAACGTCTTGTTGTCCTGCATCTGAAAACATAAACACACAAAGAGACACATCAGATCTACCTGCTGTTTGAATCCCTCACGTCCTCTGACAGTAAAGACGTCCTGATTCTCTGAACCCAACGGCTTTTATAGAATATCTTAAAGTTCAGAAAGTCAAACACTCCTCTGATTCTCTGTGCGAGGATGTCTTTGTTGTTTCTTCTTTGAGCTGCATCTGAACACACACATTGTGTTTAACTTCATTTTGATGGATCTATTCGTGTCCTTTTCTGCATGTTTTTATAATCGCCTGCTGCTGACTTTACGACAAACGTCCCCTCTGCAGATAACAAAGAAACCTTTGACAGATTTTAGTTTGATACGTTTCCTTCAAAGCCTGTTTAAAAAAACAGTTTCTAGTTGATGGATGGACTCAGAAGAGACCTGTGAGGTAGGTAAAATATTTTCTTCTGTCATTTTGTTATATCAGTGTGTCTAGTTAAACTAATTTAATTTCCAGAAGTATTTAAGTTAATTTATATTTCTAAGAGTAAACAGTAAATACTGTGTGTTTTATTTTATCTAGATTAAGACACTGGCCCTTTAAGAGAGGCTCAGTGAAGAAGACACTGAGGTGTGTGTGGGCATTTCTTTAATAAAAGTTAAAAGCTAAAAGTGAAGATGGACGAGTTCTGAACGGTTCATTTGAAGGGTGCAACACAGAGCTCGGCGATTTGACCTCAAATCAATATGACGATTAATTGAACATTTGACCTGGATTACGATTAATGAACGATTATTTGGTTGTTGTTTTTTGCCGTCTTAGTTCACTGATGAGGTCTCTACTGTAAATACACTCAACTATTAAAGCTGGGATATGTTTTCTAATGACAGAGTGAATATTTGATGAACTATTTTGTGGTTATTTATAGAATATTCCAAACTGAATTCAAAGCATCGCTTGGAATGAAAACGACACATTTTAGTTTTAAAGTAGAAAATGAACTTCTCTACTTCTCTCTTGCAGACAGTTTTTCTGCAGTATTTTACATTTCACTTTTTTTTTTGTTCGGTGTCGTCTTCCTTAAAGACAAAATGAGTCCAAATGACGGACATTACTCCATGTCTCTGATTGGACGTGTCGTCATGTGACTCTGCCCTGAAAATAATCAAAAAAATTATTCTGAATTTTGGTTTTGATTAATTTTTGATTAATTTCCCAGCCCGACTTTGAGCAGGAGTTTAAGTACGTCATCGGAGCAGGAATCCTAAAACAAACAAAGCTCAGCTCTTACCTGGTTGTCAGTCAGGTGTAATATTGTCTTCTTGTACGAGATGATGTCAAACTCCAGAGCTTTCCACACAGCGTGTCCCAGCAGGTCTCCCACCTTCTTCTTCTTCGTGATGACCACCAGGTACATACCTGACGCAGAGAACAGCTGCTTCAAAAAGAGAAACAAACAAACAAACAGGAATCTTCACCTGGAAACATAACCATGCAGTACAACTACCTGCCACCAGGCGGATCGTCCCCATGAGGCCACTTATCGGCCGGCTGTCTGCGGAGGCGGGGACGTCCCTCCTCACTGAGGAAGAAGACCAAAATATTAGAGAGACAGAATGAACTTCCAAACTCCATGTGATCTGCAGAGTCCCTCTGCACCTTTAAGAAAAAGCTGAAGACCCAGCTCTTTATGAATACCTACTAACTTAATGATGATGGTCTCCATATTATTGATGATGATGATGGTAATGACGATGGTTTTTGTTTGATAACGACGACTTATAAGATGGTTTCTATACTGATTAGAGCTCTCAAGAACTGCCCTCAATGTTGTGCTTTGCCTCTGGTCACTTCCTGTCAGCACCTGTGTGTCCAATCAGACTCAAAGCTGATCGTTTGCTCTTACTCACATTGTTCCCTTTTTTTCAAGATCCTTTCTTGTGTTGTACTTACTCTCTGATGTACGTCACTTTGGATAAAAGCGTCTGCTAAGTGAATTGTAGAATTGTAGAATCATCTGAACCAGAGCTGCAACCAGGGAGGATTTTAAGAATAATCTGCTCCCCGGCAAACTCTGAGGTGGTGTTATGAAATCTATGCATTGAAGCTGACTTTAAACATGAAGCTCTTTGAATTGCCTTGTTGTTGAAATGTGAATTGGGGTGTGCCGATTTAGTCGTCCTTTTGCCTTGTGTATTTTGTCGTCCGGTATCCAGTGTTTATATATCCCATCTGGCCTGGGACCGCCAGGAGGAGCTGGAAAACGTTGCTGGCGAGAAGGAAGTCTGGGTTGACTTACTGCGCTTGCGGACCTCGGATAAGAGGAAGATGGATGGATGGACCCGGTACTCAACGATTCAGACGTGCACACTTCATGATTTTTTTGGTTTAAATACGTTCAAAACAGCAGACGTCTGTCATGTGTAATCACTAACGGACTTCCAGCTGTAGACTCAGACTCTCTCACTTTGAGCATGCATTATTTTATCTGCAGCACGTAGCAGGGTTCAGGATAGTGTCATACTCTTCACCATCAACAATAAGAGCTTCAGTGTGTTTTAAGAGGCTTCATGGTTTCAGTAATCAATAACATCCAGACACAGGAGATATTTCTTCCAGTGTGAGCTCTCTGTCCCTTCTTCTTCTCCTTCTTCTCTTTGCATCACATGCTTTTGCAGCTGAATATAAATTAAGAGCCAGTTTTTAAATGTAAACACACACACTTTGCCATCTCTACACCCGTCTCCCCTCAGGCCACAGATACAGATCTCTCACTTTCTGGACTAATCGAGGCCGTGTCAAGCTTTGCTCCCACATCCATCAGGGCTCATGAACAAATGATCTATTTTAACAAAACTCTTTTAACTGCTTATAACAATTATTTATGACCTATTTATCACGCTTTTAATAAAGCCACTTGTATGTGTGTGTTTCTGTTGTTGTGATGCTCTTTTACACAAATGAAGTTCCTAACCGATAAATAAAGTTATTTGAATTGAATGTAAAAAAAGATCGTTTTGAAAAGCCCGACGCCCCTCGACATCAGCCCTGTAAAAGTTTGTCATAACTTCCTGTTAACTGAAGAGGGATGATGTATGTTTTATTGGTGTGTAAGTTGATCACACACCTCTTTGTCCCTTTCTGGAGTAGATTCTTTAAAAAGCCAAGAAACGTTAATAATAGATATGCCCTTAAAGACAGGAACATGCAGCCTGTGGGAACACCATGAGGGTGTGAGTCTGAGCCCGCACACAGCCGGCCTCTTAACAGAACTATAAGACTGATGACATCACTGGTACAGGCGCTGTAATGTAGACAGACCCCCCCCCCCCCATCAAAAATCTGTTATTTAATTGTTAATATGTCACTTTTATTTTCTTTCCACGACTCTCTGGGGATGCCCGTGAATTATCTAGCAAACCCGAGGTGGAGTATCTCTGTTTTAGGGATAAAAATATCTGACATGGTGTTATGAACGTTTCCTCCGAGGTAATGAGACTCGTGCTCTCTGTCCTGGAAACAGGCGGCCCAGAGAGAGGAGAGAGATAATTAGCAGATCTGACCATTTCCTGTCCTGTGTGTTCACTGTAACATCCCCCCCCCCCTCCTCACATTCAGACACACAGCGAGTGAACTAAAGGATGAGGAGCGTTTTAAAACGGTCCAGGCGTCCTCTGAGAGATGCTGCAGGACGAGGCAATGTGTACAAAACTTTACAGAAACAGAACAAAGAGGTCGCAGGTGAAGACATCGAGTTTGTGCATCAGCTCCGGTTAGAAATAAATGTGATGAGGCTGATGAGCATGAAAAACTCTCCGAGTATCAGTCACAGTGTCGTCGCTGGGCACCTGTCCTCAGACTTACCTGTGAGTATCATCTCAGTGGACACTCTGTCGATGGCCAGGACGTCCTCACAGCCGTCATCACAAGCCTCGATGTAGAACTTCTCAGGCGTGGTGCGCCTGCAGGGAAAGAGAGTAGTATCAACCAGAAACACGTCAGCAGTCAGGGTGTCAAAATGCTTCTTTGCAAGCTGTGAAAAACTACAGATCTTCAGTCACACTTTTTAAACAAGAGCTGCCATTCAAAACTCACAGGTCGGCAAATTCAAATGTTTCTCAAGTCCTTTTGGCGTCTCACAAAGATGCAAAAGTGGGGGCAAAGCGGGGGGGCAGAGTCTGGTCCCTACCTTTTAGATACCTTCTTACCGACAAAGACAGACAAACCTAATGCAAACACAGATTTCACCCAGCTTCATTCCTTCAGAAACAAGCTCGATTAATCTCCCAGACCTGATCTTTTGCACTGTTTACTCATCGAATAGCCTTCTTATTTTGTCTGTATTGATTGTTTGTAGTGAGGTTGATGTATGTGCTTCATCTGCGTGTACGTCTCTGCACAAATTGAATATAAAAAAAGGTAAACGTTGTATAAATGCAGTTTACAAGCAGAGAGGAGGTGTTATTGTTATGAACACATTCTGTTGTAATTCTTGGTGATTAAAAACAGTGAAATTAATCATATCAGGTGCAAAGACTCCTGTTGTTGTTATTATTGTTGTTGTTGTATCGTTGCAGGCATCGATTGTTCGAAGTTTAATGTCTTAAAATCTAAAAGATATTGACAACCATAATGTCAGTTTTAAATAAAAACAAACATGGCGACATCAGTTCATATTCTCTACATGCAGCTCCACTCGAAACACAAACAGTGAAACCTGAAAATATTCACACTGCAGCTTTTTTTAAGGGATGAATCACGACGAGCACCGACTGAGCCTGTGGTGAGGTGTAACGTCAGCTTTGGTTACCGTGCTGAGGTGTAACGTCAGCTTTGGTTACCGTGCTCAGGTGTAACGTCAGCTTTGGTTACCGTGCTCAGGTGTAACGTGCTGAGGTCTAACGTTAGCTTTGGTTACCGTGCTGAGGTGTAACGTCAGCTTTGGTTACCGTGCTGAGGTGTAATGTGCTGAGGTGTAACGTTAGCTTTGGTTACCGTGCTGAGGTGTACCGTGCTGATGTGTAACGTCAGCTTTGGTTACCGTGCTGAGGTGTAACGTGCTGAGGTGTAACGTCAGCTTTGGTTACCGTGCTGAGGTGTACCGTGCTGAGGTCTAACGTCAGCTTTGGTTACCGTGCTGAGGTGTACCGTGCTGAGGTCTAACGTCAGCTTTGGTTACCGTGCTGAGGTGTAACGTGCTGAGGTCTAACGTCAGCTTTGGTTACCGTGCTGAGGTGTAACGTCAGCTTTGGTTACCGTGCTGAGGTGTAACGTGCTGAGGTGTAACGTCAGCTTTGGTTACCGTGCTGAGGTGTAACGTGCTGAGGTGTAACGTCAGCTTTGGTTACCGTGGTGAGGTGTACCGTGCTGAGGTGTAACGTCAGCTTTGGTTACCGTGCTGAGGTGTAACGTGCTGAGGTGTAACGTCAGCTTTGGTTACCGTGCTGAGGTGTAACGTGCTGAGGTGTAACGTCAGCTTTGGTTACCGTGGTGAGGTGTACCGTGCTGAGGTGTAACGTCAGCTTTGGTTACCGTGCTGAGGTGTAACGTGCTGAGGTGTAACGTGCTGAGGTGTAACGTCAGCTTTGGTTACCGTGCTGAGGTGTACCGTGCTGAGGTGTAACGTCAGCTTTGGTTACCGTGCTGAGGTGTAACGTGCTGAGGTGTAACGTCAGCTTTGGTTACCGTGCTGAGGTGTAACGTCAGCTTTGGTTACCGTGCTGAGGTGTAACGTGCTGAGGTCTAACGTCAGCTTTGGTTACCGTGCTGAGGTGTAACGTGCTGAGGTGTAACGTCAGCTTTGGTTACCGTGCTGAGGTGTAACGTGCTGAGGTGTAACGTCAGCTTTGGTTACCGTGGTGAGGTGTACCGTGCTGAGGTGTAACGTCACCTTTGGTTACCGTGGTGAGGTCTAACGTCAGCTTTGGTTACCGTGGTGAGGTGTAACGTGCTGAGGTCTAACGTCAGCTTTGGTTACCGTGGTGAGGCGTACCGTGCTGAGGTGTAACGTCAGCTTTTGTTACCGTGCTGAGGTGTAACGTGCTGAGGTGTAACGTCAGCTTTGGTTACCGTGGTGAGGTGTAACGTCAGCTTTGGTTACCGCGGTGAGGTGTAACGTTAGCTTTGGTTACCGCGGTGAGGTGTAACGTTAGCTTTGGTTACCGCGGTGAGGTGTAACGTTAGCTTTGGTTACCGCGGTGAGGTGTAACGTTAGCTTTTGTTACCGCGGTGAGGTGTAACGTTAGCTTTGGTTACCGCGGTGAGGTGTAACGTTACCTTTGGTTACCGTGGTGAGGTGTAACGTTAGCTTTGGTTACCGTGGTGAGGTGTAACGTTAGCTTTTGTTACCGCGGTGAGGTGTAACGTTACCTTTGGTTACCGTGCTGAGGTGTAACGTTAGCTTTGGTTACCGTGGTGAGGTGTAACGTTAGCTTTTGTTACCGCGGTGAGGTGTAACGTTAGCTTTGGTTACCGTGCTGAGGTGTAACGTTAGCTTTGGTTACCGTGCTGAGGTGTAACGTTAGCTTTGGTTACCGTGGTGAGGTGTAACGTTAGCTTTTGTTACCGCGGTGAGGTGTAACGTTACCTTTGGTTACCGTGCTGAGGTGTAACGTTAGCTTTGGTTACCGTGGTGAGGTGTAACGTTAGCTTTGGTTACCGTGCTGAGGTGTAACGTTAGCTTTGGTTACCGTGCTGAGGTGTAACGTTAGCTTTGGTTACCGTGGTGAGGTGTAACGTTAGCTTTTGTTACCGCGGTGAGGTGTAACGTTACCTTTGGTTACCGTGCTGAGGTGTAACGTTAGCTTTGGTTACCGTGACACGATGCAGCTCTCACCGCGTTATTAGCTTTTTAAACGTTAGCATTGTTAGCATGAGGTCCTCGCACACACTCACTTCACTGTAAACACGAGTTAAAAACAACGTAAAGTAAAAGATTCAGGACACTTACAAGTTGAAACTCTCATAGGTGCTCGCCATCTTTCCTGCCGTCTGACCTCAGTGACGTGTCAGTGACACAGCGGCTACTTCCGTCATCAGACTGCGACGCTAGAGGGCGCTGCTGCAACAACATAAACATGTTTGGTTTTGTATCTAAGCACCTAACTCCACATATAGTACATGTTCACATATATATATATATATATATATGAACATATGGAATGAAAACTTCCATATGTTCAGACTTTATTCAATATATTAATTTCCTGAACGGCTTACCATATAAATATTATAAACAGTATCATTTTTGTATGAAAGGAAATTACATAAAAAAAATAAAAAATACATTTATAATAGATAAAATAACTTCACCTGAGGAATCCGAGTAAAACATATATTTACCAAGATGTATAAATGTATATAGCCGGTATGTATTGAGGGGAGAAACTGAAATCTGTCTCTCATTGTCTCGTTTTGTTGTTTCTTTTTATAACGCTTTAGTCTTTTTATTGTCTGTTGTTAGTTTTGATGAGGCGATCCTGATGAAGGCCTCAAGCCGAAATGCGTTGGTTTAATTTGTTAAAGGTGCACTTTGGAGTTTTGATAGAGAAATGTGAAAGTTGGAGAAGTTTACAGATTATGCGATATATGTTCATAACTCTAAACACAAACTGTCCTCAGAGGAATGTGTGGTCCCTGTAACAATGTTTGGAGATAAAATACTAGGCGAGAAGTTCTGGTGGGGGGCCCCCAACAGGGAGACCGTAACTCTCCTGGTCGCTTTTGAGCTCCAAACATTGTTCAGGAGCCATTTTTTCTTTGAATAAAGTTTGTGTATTTAGTTCAGAAAATATAGCACAGAATTGTTTCACTTCTCCAACTTTAAAATTGAACTACCAAATCTACAGAGTGCACCTTTAATAAAGTTTATCTTCATACTAGAAGTGTTGCTGGAGCATTTTGACCTCTTCAAGCCTTTTACTCTTCATGCACCTTGGTAGTTGGTGAAATTGTGCCAGAAAATCCCACTCTGTTTCTGTTGTTAATCTTATAATGTATATTATTTTTTATATTTTGTATTTGTTCCCGTTTTATTCCTGTATAGTTTCCTGTCTTTTATTGGGATTACATTTGAAAAAGGCAACTCAAATACTCAACACGCCAAAAAAAAGGTTTGTGATAAGTGACTTTCAACACTGCACATATTCAAACAGCTCTTTTGATGGTCATGGTATAAAAAAAACTGATTCTGAATGTCTGGAAGACACCGACTCCACCACACTTCAGAAACTGGTTGAATGAACATGGTTTCAGTGATAAACATTCTGAACTAATTATTAAAAATCTAAACATAAATGGGAAGAATCTTGGGGTCGCTTCTTGCAACATTTGGACTCATCTTGACAGCATTTGTACGGATTTATCATTTTTTTACGTTTTGTCTATGGACATTTCTATTGTGGACAGCTTGTATGTGTGTGTTCTGATGTCGGGGTGGGTGTGTATATTCTTGGGTTGGGTTGCAAGTTTTCATTTTTGTTTGGATCGTGTTGTCCTAAAAATATATGAATAAAAATAGTTATAATTAAAAGTGAGTTACATGTGTTTGTCTGGAAATTATTCAATTCCAAGTGCTTGCACATAGGTTATTATTTCTAATTAAACTCTATGCTTAGGTATTTATTAGGATAGGATAGGATAATAATTTATTGATCGCCAGAGGGGAAATTCGGGCGTTGCAGCAGCACAGACAAGTAAGTCATCCAAAATACACATTAAACAGAATAGATAAGATAAATAAAAACAGGGGGTATATACAAGAACAAAATGAATGATGAAGTTAACTATGCAGGGAATTGAGACATTATGTGCAGAGAATGACAAGATAAAGTGACGAGTGATGATTAAAGTGACTTGGTATGATAAAATAGCAGCAAGTGATGTAAACAGCAGAGAAGAGAGGCAGTGTTGTACCACAGTAATGCAGAGTGCAGTTATATAATATAATGTAATATAATATAATATAATATAATATAATGTAATATAATATAATATAATATAATATAATGTAATATAATATAATATGATATGATATGATATAATATAATATAATATAATATAATATAACATAATATAATATAATATAATATAATATAATATAATGTAATGTAATGTAATGTAATGTAATGTAATATAATATAATATAATATAATGTAATGTAATGTAATGTAATGTAATGTAATATAATATAATATAATATAATATAATATAATATAATATAGTGCAATATGAAGAATAAAGTGTAATATAATGAAATGTTATATAATATAGACTAATATAATAAAATATATAGAATGAACAGTATATATGTATATATATTGATGCTAAATGATAATAATAATAATAATAATACAATAATACAATGTTAGTAATGATAATAATGAAGCAGGTCATGTGTTTACACTCCCCTCCAGCAGGTGGCGGTGTTCCCTCCTCCTGTGTGAAACCTGCAGCAGTTGGAGAAGACGAAGAAGAAGTCTCCGCTGCACGTGTGTAGCGCTCACATCGCGTCGGTCCTCCCGGAGAGACACACAGAAGAAGACGAGGGGAAGAAGATCCACCAGTTTAAGTTAACCTTTACCACCAGACAACATGAGGCCAGGTACAGTAAACATGACCGTTTATTGTTATTTATTCAA
This sequence comes from Labrus bergylta, assembly GCF_963930695.1. Taxonomy (NCBI): domain Eukaryota; kingdom Metazoa; phylum Chordata; class Actinopteri; order Labriformes; family Labridae; genus Labrus; species Labrus bergylta. The sequence continues at coordinate 29,116,602 of NC_089202.1, forward strand.
CAACGTGTTTATGTTTTTATTTAAACATGCTACGTGTAGTTTGAGACGCTGGCCTACACCGCCACGCTGCACACATCATCAACTTCAACATGTTAATACTAAACATCACTTTAACACAGCTTGCTTTAAAAATGACTTGTGTTTAAATTGCAGTATATTCTAAATATGTTCCTGTAATAATGACTGTTAAAGCCACAGAAGACGACAGAGCAGCAACACGCGGTGCAGACAAACACACGTGTTGGACTTTTTTTTCTCTCCTGTGAGCATCTTTCGTCACCACGTGTCCTCTAAAAACTCCGGATATCAACTCTTAATTAAGCGTGAAGTTGTCTTTTAATTTGACCTGGCACCCTGGAGATGTTTGCTTCATCTGTTTATTTATTTCTTTTGCTTCCTGTCGCGACGCTAATGCTGGAAAATCAACCGTTAGCATGTTAGCATGGAGTTAGCTAGGTGTTGCGTCGAAATGTGTTACCCCCGCTAAGTGAGGTCTCAGCGTATTTCGACACTACAGCAGATTTAAAGTTCATTTTGAGGTTGTTTTTCAAACAGGAGTCGGTGGATCTGATCTAAACACGATGAAATGTCGTAAATATAGTTTGGGTTTACGTTGGGGGGGGGATAGATAAAGATAAAGATAAACTGTATTGATCCACATGGGGGGAAATCTGTTATCTGCATAACAGGAATAAATTATTAAAAATAAATACAAAAATCAAACATATGTACATCAGTTAAATAAAGGCAGGAAAAATAGAATAATTCCAGGTATGTGCACTTCCACTTGTGGAAAGACTTATTATTAAATATACTGCGTAACTTAAGTTCAGAGACGACAATGTGTGTGTGTTGGCATACATCTGCTGATACAGGGAGAGCAAGGTTATTGCTTTTCATAAAATAATACATAAATATCTTTTAGTAGAAACATTCAGACTTAAGACATTTCATGCCTAGTACTGAGACATGCCCTCTGCTGATTGGTCACATGAAGTTCAAACATATCTGTGAACGTAGTTTAGTGAGTTTGGATGTTTGGCTTCTCCTCTATAGACAAACGATGACTTTAATTACACATTGAGTAGTTTAGATGTACCTGGACTGAACATCAAACCTTTATCGAGACCTTAACCTTATGGAGATTTTTAAACGCAGTCTTAAAATTCTTATTGGTGTTCATTAGTCTCTCAATGAGTTTATAAACTACTTTTTGTCAACAACTTTTCTGCACTCTTGTAAAGCACTTTAATGAACTGCAATTTAATTTGGCTGAAAGGTGCTATATAAATAAAGTTTGATTGATTTAGATAGAACCGACGCAGACATAAACTCTTTCAAGCATCTTCCACCTCTCACATTTTTATTTAAGCAGGAAAGAAACTCATTGAGATTAAAACTCTCTCTGGCCAAGACAGGCAGCAAAACATTTCTACAACGAACAGCCAATCTTTCAAATACAAAATACATTAAACATTAAAAGACACAAATAACAAATCCGAACAGCAAAATGTTTGTCTAAAATCATCCACAAATACATCTACAGCCAGACGTATCCGCCTTCAAGTCATTTAACTTCCTCTTTAAAGTATCCACACATTCCCCCAACCCCGCCCTCCTCAGGGTCCAGGCTCCGCCCCCTTGTTTTGACTAATAAAAAAACCCAGCATTGGATTGGGTTAAATCTATGACATTGCAGAAACCCAAAGCTGAATGTGACAGCTTGTATTAATGCTGTTAGCTTTACTAAATAAAAAATGAATAATAATAATAGAATAGAATTACTTTATTGATCCCAAACGTTACAGCAGCAGGTTGTCCAAACACACAATGTTAGCAAATCTAAACACAATATTAAATACAAAGTAAATAAGCATTAAAAATATCAAAACTAAGAATGAGAATATATACAACCAGGATTTAACTTACATTACTAGTCTTAAATATGAAGATTAAATGTGTAAAAACAGAGTTGTAAATGGACAGTATTGACAGAAGTTAAAGTGCAGGAGTGCAGATGAGGAAGCTTTCCCCCCTTGTGCACGTGTGTTCAGTCGACTGATGAGTTGTGTTTGTGTTTCAGGGTTCAGTCCTCGTGGAGGAAGTAGAGGAGGATTCGGCGACAGAGGGAGAGGAGGAAGCAGAGGAGGATTCGGCGACAGAGGAGGAAGTAGAGGAGGATTTGGCGATAGAGGACGAGGAGGATTCAGAGGAGGAAGAGGTGAGACCTGAGGGAGTTTGATTATTTCATCTGTGTTAATGACCTGGACCTTTATCAGTAACGTGTCTGTGCTTTCAGGGGGATCATTCCGGTCTCCTGATGGAGGAGGATTTAGAGGCAGGGGAGGCGGCGGCAGAGGGGCCCCAAGAGGAGGAAGAGGAGGGAGGGGAGGAAGAGGAGGCTTTGGAGCAGGGAGGAAGGTCATGGTGGAGCCACACAGACATGAAGGTTTGTACTCCTTTGTTTGTAACCTTCTGCTGATAAAGCGTTCTCTTTAGTATCGTAACATATCTATATTTTTCTCTTCCTGTGAAGCGTTTTAAATGCCTGATGACTCATCCTGCACTCGGGGGGGTTTCTATTTTTTTTAGACCCAATTAGAAAGTTTTCTCGAAGCTAACGATCCAATCAAATTCATCCCATAGTCTCGTCTTCTATCTTGTGATCGCTTCATGACAAGACAGTTAGATACTCTCGAAGTTCATTTTCATCGGGACTCTTAATTCAGATGTGAAGTCGGAAATCCTTCTTTTAATACGCAGAAGTGTTTTCATGTACTGACGTTGTGTGTTGTGTGTGTGTGTGTTCAGGTGTGTTTATCTGCAGAGGAAAGGAGGACGCTCTGGTGACAAAGAACATGGCGGTGGGAGATTCTGTGTACGGAGAGAAGAGGATCAGTGTTGAGGTGAAGAGTCTTCACAGCTGCATGTTTATGAGGGTTCATTTTACTGATTCTGGATCAGATTCAGGTTCAGAATCAGGCTCTTACAGATTCTTGATTTTGGCTGGATTTTCCCTAAATCAGTTTCTGTGGAGCAAACGTTCTTCAGCCTGTGAGCGTGAACTCCTGCAGAGGTGCTGAGCTGACCGACGTCTCTGGTGGCTTCTACACTTACTACTCATACCAGCCCACTTCAAGAACACCAAAGTGTCCCTCAAATAATAGTTTTTTCCCGTCTCTTAGGAGGGAGAAGTGAAGACGGAGTACAGAGCCTGGAATCCGTTCAGATCTAAGCTGGCAGCGGCCATCTTGGGAGGAGTGGACCAGATCCACATCAAGCCGGGGGCAAAGGTCATGTACCTGGGAGCTGCTTCAGGAACCACAGTGTCCCACGTGTCGGACATCGTTGGACCGGTCAGTAGAGTAGTAAAAGCTCAGAACATCCTTAAGTCCATCTTTAACCGAGGACGTCATTTCACATAAACACTGACAGTCACACACACGGACTACGAGTGGACACACTTTGATCCAACAAGGATTTAAAATATCTGATTTAGATTGTGTCGCAGTAACGTGTGTGTGTGTTACAGGAAGGTCTGGTGTATGCGGTGGAGTTTTCTCATCGATCAGGTCGTGATCTCCTGAACGTGGCAAAGAAACGCACAAACATCATTCCCATCATCGAAGATGCCAGACACCCGCACAAATACCGCATGCTCGTTGGTAAGTAGTCCTGAGAAACAGAGAAGAATGTGGCTCAAGCTACATTTTGAATTAGGTAGGCAGATAGTCCTGGTTAGGTTTCGGGTCTGTGTCCACTAACAGCAGTTTTTATTCTCTATTCAAAACTTCAGTTCAGGGTTTTTTTTTTGGGGTGCCAGTGGTAGAGTGAGAGTAGTTTGTGCGCCCCTTGTACAGAGGCTGTAGTCCTCAAAGATGGCGGCCTGCGTTGGAATCCAACCTGTGGCTCCTTCACTGCACCTCACCCTCGATCTCGCTCCAATTTCCAACTATCCCATCTCTCCAATCGAGGCCCCAAAACACGCCTTTTTTTTAAAACGCTGTCAGTTGAAATAGTTCAACGACCATAACATCGCCACACTTGTCTTTCAGTTCTTCTTATCCACTTGGTCGTCATGGTTACGGAGAAACCAATCCACCGAGTCTTTCGGGGGTTCAGCTCCCTGGTCTCAATTTGCTGCTTTCCTTCTCATTTTTTAGCTATAACGTTGAATAAAAGTAAATATTATGCACACAAAGCAACTGAAAACAGATCTTACTGTCACCAATGAGGGAAGCACAAGTGCTGCAAGCCAACTTTATTAACCAATCAACAGTAAGCGCAAGTTTTCTGAAATAGAGGCCATGGGAGGGGCCAACACAAAAACAACTTTAGTGGACAAACATCAGGAACTTCTTCCTCTCTGTTACCAGGTACATCACAGGTGTGTTAACAGATGTGTTGTGTCTCTCTCTCTGTGTCTCTCTCTCTGTCTCTGTCTCTCCCTCTCTCTGTCTCTCTCTGTCTCTCTCTCTCTCTCTCTCTCTCTCTCTCTGTCTCTCTCTCTCTGTCTCTCTCTCTGTCTCTCTCTCTGTCTCTGTCTCTCTCTCTGTCTCTCTCTCTGTCTCTCTCTCTCTCTCTCTCTCTCTCTCTGTCTCTCTCTGTCTCTCTCTGTCTCTGTCTCTCTCTCTCTGTCTCTCTCTCTCTCTCTCTCTCTCTCTCTCTGTCTCTCTCTGTCTCTCTCTGTCTCTGTCTCTCTCTCTCTGTCTCTCTCTCTGTCTCTCTCTCTGTCTCTCTCTCTCTCTCTCTCTCTATCTCTGTCTCTCTCTCTCTCTCTCTCTCTCTCTCTCTCTCTCTCTCTCTCTGTAGGTATGGTGGACGTGATCTTTGCTGATGTTGCTCAGCCGGATCAGACCAGAATCGTCGCTTTGAACGCTCACAACTTCCTGAAGAACGGAGGACACTTTGTCATCTCCATCAAGGTACAACAAGGAGTCACACCTAACCTCTTAATATATATGAAACACTAACTACAGTTATCATGTGGTCAGTTAGTCATGGTTTAAATGAACTGTATTCGTGTCTCTGTAGGCTAACTGTATAGACTCGACGGCGGCTCCTGAGGCGGTGTTTGCTGCGGAGGTGAAGAAGATGAGCGCTGAGAACATGAAGCCACAAGAGCAGCTCACACTGGAGCCCTACGAGAGAGACCACGCCGTGGTGGTCGGCATCTACAGGTAAACAAACATCACACTAAAGGAGCTTAACTCACCTTTGACCCTGACACCTGAACTACAACTCCTGCAGAAAACTTAACAGTGTCCTGCTTCAGATGGAGATGACAGGCGCTACACCTGTTCAGTAAGACAGTATAGGTGCAGACTGGCTGATGGACAACCACACCGAGAGGTTTTGAACAGCAGTCAGTGTGTAGGGAGCCGTTTGAGAAGGCCTCTAGATTCTCAGCGACTACCTCCATCGTCTGACCCCCAGGTGGCGCTAAAACCGACTCAACAGATGCTAAATATATTCTGAATAATGACATTTTACAGACCGGCACTCGTCCCTCTAATTACTTTAAACTTAATTAAATATTCCCTGAAAACACATGAAAGGTTTAAACTTGGACACTCTAACTTGGCTTTAAGCTGTTACGTTATCCTAGTTAAGGATCCTGAAATCTCCAAATTGAAACGTAATTTCTTCTGTGCATTTAATTACAATGAAGATTTTCTTATTGATAAATGTTATTTAGAGTTTCTGGGGTGCCGGTGGCCTTGTGGTTGCTGCGTGCCCTCATGTGCAAAGACTGTAGTCATCCATGCTGGCGGGCCGGTTTCTATTCTGACCTGTGACTAATTTCCCGCCTGTTGTTCCCCCCTCTCTCTCTCTCTCTCTCCCCCGATTTAGGACGGTCCTATCGCTTTAATAAATGCACAAAAAGACCCTAAATAAATCTTTTAGAAAGGTCATTTGAGTGTCTGATCAAAGAGGGAAACTGACTGAAACAAAAAGGTTCCTGGATTTCAATATTTCTTCAAGAAATCTTAAAAAATTAAAAACTATTAGTGAGCTATAATGAGTCATGATGTACCGTCACTACAAAAATAATTTGAGGGTTGTTAATAAGACCATTCCTCTAAATAAATGAATATTTGATGAGTGTATGAACTAGTTGAAGTTTTGTCCCTCAGACTAATTACCTCGAGTATAAAGTGGATTTGATTGTGTTAATTAAATTGTTGTTTAATCTCGTGGAAGCTTCTTATTGGACTTCTCAGGTCTGTGAGCCCAGCGGGGGGTCCAGACTCTAAAACCTTCTGTCCTGTGGATAAACATCCTGAATCAAACGTGAAACATTTAAGGTTTTTATCTGCTCACTTGGTTTGAGAATGTGAGGAACCGTCATGTGTATTTATTTATGTTCCTCATTCTTCATCTTTTGTTCACAAACAAAATAAACCTTTTAATCGATCTCCACTGAACCCCCTGCATTTTGTAGCTTGACATTTAATCTTGTACGTTATTTCTATTTGTGGAACTGAGGGTAAATGACTGATATATTTAAAACTTTTGATTTTATTCATCCGCTTCAAACCAACCACTGATATTTTTAACATTTCCCACAACTCACTGAGTAAGAGGTCCTTCATTAACTACGATCAGTCTGAAACAGTCTTTCAGTCTGGTAAATGTTGCTCCCTGAAATTAAATCTTAAGGTGGGGCCAGTGGCCTAGTGGTTTGGTGCGCGGGCTCCATGTACAGTGTGGGCAGCCATTGTTTGAGTTTGACCTGTGGCTCCTTTGCTGCGTGTCATTCCCAGCTGTCTCCCTCTCCCTGCTTTCTGATTCTGTTCACCGTCCTGTCCCAACCTAGCAGGTTTAAATATATTTTTTTTTACATGTGAATAGTTTCCTTTCGTCCGCAGCTTTTTAGATGTGGATAAAACACAAGAGTTTTGTTCTTTATTTGGTTGGAAAATGTATTTTTTTTACAGCCTCACCAGTGTGAAAGAGCTCCATCTGGTGGACAGTTGGTAGAGTTAAATCTTCAACTTAAACAGAGGATTGAAAATCAAACCGTAATCTTCTTCGGTTGCAGAAAACTCCTGAAGTTTTTCAGGCTGAGCTGCATGTGTGAACACAAACAGAATGTAATAGTCTGACTTGAGTGGGAATTTCTCCTGCTAGACCCCGAGTGAAGGTCAAGTGAGAACACTGCAGGATATAATCAAGAGAACTCACCTGGAGCGAGTGGGAGTTCAGCGCTGTTTATTCCCTGCAATCTGTGTACGACCACGAGCGTCTACACACGACCGTTACCATCTGATCTTAATCAAGCGGCTTCATCAGGTTTTCTATTCTCAACTTTGTGTTGATATTGTGATTCTGTCAGATCTGAAGGCAAATATTCCCATAGCGTCGTAGAGCGGACTCTGTTGCTCCTCCGTTCTTTTGAAGGGTGCATGTGTGAACAACCAGGAGGACTTGAGGGCAGGTGTGATTATGAAACCTGCAGTTAACATTTGTACTCTTCATGCTAATGGATGGAAAATTCACCTGTTAAGATTCTTAAACGAGTCATAAAGAGATGTGACTACTTTCAAAATCAGTAAACGGAAAGTTCATTTAATGTGTGAATGTAAGAATATTTTTGGAGGCACCTTATCAGGGTCACTTTGCTCTTCTGCTCCACAGTCTTTAAGAGGCAAATACAAAATGTTTCACTTAAATACCTCTTCTTCAGATTTGCTGACTGACTACCAGAATCTTAAACTTATAGAATATCAATATGTTTCTTTACCCCATCAACAAAAATGAAAGTCCTAGGGACCTAATAATTGGTAAACTCCTGCAGCTGCCTAAATTTAAAAAAAAAAAAGTTGGCCATCAGTTAATGCAACAGCGTTTTCACTTTCCAGGAGTTCATGCAGGTTCTGTATGTGGGGAACAATTAATAGCTCTGTCATGTGACCGCAGCAGAGACTCTGTGGCTTTCACTGCGGAGCTGCAGCACGAGCGTGATCATTTTCCATCTCTTCAAAATGACACATTCACCTGAACACCTGACAACCACAGGAAAAAAAAAAAGATGTTAAGATAAACTGCAAGTTTTAGGGACTGGCTGTAGGTTAAAAGGTGGTCATGTTTCTCTAACAGAACTGTTGAGTGTCTAACAGCATTAACCCACAGTCTCCTCCTCCTCCTCTCTGTGTTTGTGCCTCAGATTAAACTCTCCTCGCCGGGTCTCAGCGTCACATTTAACATCTGTCTTTCATTTGAATAATAAAAACTGGTTTAAAAACAAGGAGGTGGTAACTGAGAACATGCTATGAATAGTTCCACACAACATTCAAGGTTTTAACTGGTCACAACATGCTGACATTGAGGACATCTTTAGACCCGAGTCTTTCACCATGTTGACTTGTCACCGGTCAGATGTCACACATTTAGCGTTGCGCTGTAGTTAGCTTCTTGGATTTAGTTTCTTCCTGGTGATGGGAAGACTCTTGAGGCTGTGCTGTGCTCGCTGTAGTGAAGCAATCGCCCGCTGAGATGCCCCCGTATGTTCAGATTTATTCATATTTAAATTCTGTTTGACAAAAAGTGGATTGTACTTTTTTACACCTCACTGATCCATGAGTGGATTTATTTTCTGTAACTTCAGGAGCAGGAAGACGCTCCTTTACGGCGCTACAGGAGACAAAATAGCTGCGCAATTAACACTGTTAGAAAAAGGGTCGGTACATTTCTGACCTCGATCTGGCAGCCATAGATGTAGTTCTTTTGTAGGTCTTTGTTTGTCCTTTCCGAATAAGGTCACTAGACTTTGAGCGTCTGAAAATATGAAGATTTAATAAAAAAATAAACGGACAAGGACATGAGGTCATGTTGCTGCTCCAGAGCGCCAAGACTGTGTTTGTGTGGTCCAGATCTGAGTTATGGTGACAGGTTGACCCCCCCACCCCCACCCAACATGTAGACTCTCCCACATCTCCATCTAACATACTTTGCTCCATATTTTAAACACTTCTTCTTTCTCTCCTCAGACCTCCTCCCAAAACGAAGAAATGAGGCGAGCAGAGGGTTCAAGGAGACGGATGACCATCTTCAAACCGACGCCTGCTTTTTTTTGTTCTGTCAGAATTTGTCTGTAGACCTCCACAGCCGCACCTCCACCTGTCTGTAGCTCTCTCGTCTGTTTTATAGTTTATATCTCTGCAGAGAGACACGACGCCTGACTGATAACTGACCAAACCGCTGGAACATCTTTCTCTTCCTGGTACTGAATGTTGGAGGTCTGAGTATCATGTGAACCACACAGCTGGAGGAGTGTTTCAACAGATGAGAAACACTTTATTTCTCCATCAGTGAGGTTTTATTTCAATATGTGCAGCCTCTTGGTGCTGCAGTTTCTTAAACATCAAGGAAATTAGATTATTCTATAAAGTTTCTCTGATCCTATATGAATATTTTTCACACCCTGAGACGTCTTCATATCTTTCGTGTATGATAAGTTATCAGTCAGAGCTTAATGTCCACGTCTGTGTTCATACTGTCTGTACAATAAAACAGCCTCTTGGTGCTGCAGTTTGTTAAACATCAAGGAAATTAGATTATTCTATAAAGTTTCTCTGATCCTATATGAATATTTTTCACACCCTGAGACGTCTTCATATCTTTCGTGTATGATAAGTTATCAGTCAGAGCTTAATGTCCACGTCTGTGTTCATACTGTCTGTACAATAAAACCCACTGTGTCGGTAAGGAAGCCTGAAAGCAGACGATTGGCGGTGAGGTGGTTAACTCGACCCTTTGTGTGTGTACAGACAAATATAATCCCGGTGACTTTTTCCCACTTCGACTAGTAGTGCGATACTAGAAGTGTAACTTTTTTTGTTGTTGTATGAAGAGGAATGGTTGCACGCCATTACAGTCTATTCTGTTTTTTTTGACATGATGGAAAACTTTGTTTTAATAAAATGTGTATTATTCTTGTTTATGATTGGTTGTATTCTTTGACCTCAAGCGCGTTACATTTACAGAGGTGACAAATCAGGTTAAATGGTAAAAGGAAGTCCTTTGACTGCTCAAAGTGCTTTTACACCGCAGGTCACACCTACACATTCACACGCTGATGGTAGAGGCTGCTGAGTAAAGAGACCATCAGGAGTAACTCATCACATTCATACAGCTCTGGAACTCTGCCACCTGACAAACACGACATTGAGTCTCTCCCCGTCTTCAAATCCAGACTCAAAACCCGTCTGTTCAAGATCGCCTCCTCGCTAACACTAACTGTTATTACACCGTCCTACATTTCATTTATTTTATGCTGATTTTATCCATCATTGTTTTTTTTAAATGTTCATTGTTGTACAACAGCGAGGGCCACGTTCGTTTAATTCTCACTGCCTGGGGGCCAAATTGTAGAATACAAAAAACGATTAAAGTCGATTATGTCTCAAATTGAGCTCAACATACACCAGGGATCAAATATTATCATGGACGTATTTCTGGTTTTCATGATTTCATGGTAGATTTTGTCATGTTTTCTAAATGTTTCCACTTCATTGATATGTAATAATTGACCCGAGGGCCACGTTGAGGGTTGATGGGGGCTGCATGTGGCCCCCGGGCCGCCAGTTGCCCACCCCTGATGTACAGTGTCTTTGTGTGTCTTATAAATAACATTTATTCTTATTATACACTGACAAAGCAGAAGGTGCAATGCTCAAGGACACGTTGGACATGTTGCTGCAGGAGCTGGGGATCGAACCCTCGACCTTCCGGTTCAGCGACAATTCCCCACTAGGCCACAGCCGCCCTTGTTAATCAGTTAAAGATGGATAACTTCCACATCTACTTAAACTGTTGATTGTTCTCGATCCCGACCGTTGCCATGTCTGTGAACGTAATCAAGCGGCTGCTTGAGGTTCTCTTCTCTCCAGGATGTTCTTCTCCAGTCTTCTGTTCGTACTGTGATTCTGTCAAACTGAAGGTAATTATTCTCGTGGTTGAGCGGACTCTGTCGCTCCTCCGTTCTTTTTGGGCGGTGCATGTGTGAGCAACCACATCAGGAGGATTTCAGGGCAGGTGTGATTATTACGAAACCAGCTGTCCAAGTTAACATCTTCACTCTTTCATGTTCATGTGGCGGGAAAATTCACCTGCTAAGATTCTTAAAACACCTTAAAGTGGTTGGAAATTTCATTCAGGGGTGGACAACTGGCGGCCCCCCATCAACCCTCAACGTGGCCCTCGGGTCAACTTTTTTTACATACTGAATTAATTAGAAAAATGAAGAAAAACATGAAAACCAGAAATATGTTCATAATAATATTTAATCTTTGGTCTGTGTTGAGTTAAATTGAGACATAATTGTTTTTCTATCTTACAGTTTGACCCCCTGGCAGAGAGAGTTAAATGGATGACCCAAAGTGGTCCCATCCCTGATCCAAACTAACTGCTGAACACGCAGTTTTCTACATAATAACTTGATTTTTTAAAACTCCACTTTTCCATGAAGTTGCTGTGGATTTGTTTTGGCAGCCATTTTGTGGGAAATGTCTCGGGAGCGCGCCTGGCGGTGTCGGGAGCGCGCTCTCAATGCAGCCCCTCTCCTTTGACCGATATTACCATCACGGAGGGGCTGGCCAGCACACAGCTAGCTGTAGCTGTGCCTTGCTAAATTATATCTTAGTTTTTTTTCCCCCCAAAGCGTCCGCCTCTACAGTCCAGCGGGGCCTCCAAAGGCCTGGCCGTTACCCGCCGAGCAGCCTGCAGAGAGCGGACTGTCTTCCTGCAAATTCCCCGATGGCAGCGTTTTATTAACACAGCTAGCATGCTAGCTAATTGCTAGCTGGCTAATGTTAGCTTTAAAATTAATTTAAAAAAAAAAAAAAAAAAAGAAAGAAAAAGCTGACGGGTTGTTCTGATCTGTCTAACCCGGTTTGTGAGGCGGATGCAACTCGTGTGTGTATCTGAGATTAAATATCGAGTTTCTGAAGGAGAAAAAAGAAAAAAGCAGGACTGAGCTGTAAGGGGTCCGCGGCGGGTTGAGGCGGCGGGCTTGCCCTACCTCCCCTCCGGCTCGGCTAGCTGCGCTGCACCCGGTCCTCCTGCTTCCGTGAGCTCCGGAGAATCACGCAATTTCTTTTTTTAATTTTTTTTTTTTTAATTTTTAATTTTTAACTGGAAGACATTCTCACCGGGGGGATTTTATCGGCAGAACCAAATCCTTTTTAACAAAAAAAAAAAAACCAAAAAACGGTATCTTGGATTTTGTGGTGTGGAAAGAGGGGCGGGCTGACCCGGGGGAGGGGGCTCGGTTCGTGTGGACGGAGGGTTCCGAACATGGCTGCTCCGCGGGACTCGGTTCGACACACCGCCTGAGGTAAGATAAATCGGCTCCGAGGAGTCTTTCTTTTTTTTTTTTTTTTTAATGCATGTATATATGAGAGGTGTGTGTGTGTGTGTGTGTGTGTGTGTGTGTGTGTGTGTGTGTGTGTGTGTGTGTGTGTGTGTGTGTGTGTGTGTGTGTGTGTGTGTGTGTGTGTGTGTGTGTGTGTGTGTGTGTGTGTGTGGCTGATCAGCGCTTCACACTGCCGGGGAAGCTGCGTTAATCACCCGGCCCCCCGGCCTCCTCTCCCCCCGGCCCCCCGTGTCCCCCCGCTGAAGCCGCAGAAACGGCTCCGGGGGGGGTGGGGGTGTTGGGGGGGTGGGGGGGGGGGGGGGGCACACAGGAGGAAAGGCTGGTTTCGATGCTGGGGGAAAAAAAAAAAAAAAGGTGTGTTACCATCCCTGCTGGACAATGCACCGTGTTGTAAGACTGTCGCATGTACAGTAACAGAGCCAGTGCATGCATCATGATGGACTCTCTAATGTCCTCCAGGTGTGCCTGTCCTCCTGCTTTACACCCTGTGACTGAGCCCTTTCTCTCACAGCTAGCAGTGTTAAGGCTGCCCCATAAACAGGCTCATGATTGATGCCATCAGTGTGTGTGTAACTGGGCAAGTTTCAGCAAGCCGGGCTCCATCCCTCCCTCCCGGTTCGCTCTGTCGGCATCTTAAACCGGAGGGATGGAGATGGAGGTGGAGGTGGAGATGGATGGAAGTGCTGCTACATGATTAAAAAAAACAAAAAAAACGTGTTGATGTAAATCCTCAGGTATGCATGAGGAAGCCGGGTTCATCTTGATGTGTTTGCCTTTTTATGTGTGAAAGCAGGCAGCCAGCAACCCCCGACTGTCCTCTGCACATCTGCAGCATTTCATCTGCTGTGGCAGCTAAGGCTAGCCGTTAGCTTAGCCACCGCAGCATCAGCATCAGCATCAGCATCAGCCCCAGCCCCTACCCTGCCCTGAAGTACAGGGACACAGGGCGCTCTGCTGCCGGGAGATGTCTTCCTCCCCCTGGGGGAAAGGGGAACAGGACTGTGAGGAGACCATTAGATGGAGAGGAAACCATGACTTGACATCTCCTCTCTTGTCTCTATGGGGTCTAATGTGGTCCAGTTTGAGTTAAGAGGATGGGGGGGCCCTGAAATTGTAGGCGACTGTAATGAAGAGATCTGTCACAGATTTGTGATTTGTCACACCTCGCTGAAGTTCAGCTCTCTGGCTTTTCTTGGCGATGGACTCAAAATGGACATTTTCTCCACAAAATACTCATTTCATTTATTACAGTTCATTCTTTGTGGGTCTCGCACCAAATCATGCTCACCAGCGTGCTTGTTTGCTCAGTCATTTGCCCTCTGTTAGATTTCATTATGGCCACTTATTGGCCGTAACATAACATTTTAGACGAGATAAAAGCGAATGCATCCCTCAGGTTAAAGTGTGTGGCGGACTAGCGAGGAGGATGTGCAGCTTTATGAGAGGATCCAGTGGAATAGATGCTGTTTCATTGTGCTGCTTGTGTTTATTTAAGATGAAAACGAGAGCAGATAATAACGGATTAATAAGTCAGAATATCAGCCTTGTGTTTTTTACACAGATCTTTATAAATACAGAGTGTGCTGACTGGTCATCATGTTCATCTTAAAGGCTGTGGAGCTCAATCTGCTGTTTTAGTTCCAGTCAGACACCAGCAGGTATAAGTGTGAAAAGCACCTGTGACCAGTCGGAGGATTTGACCCTTTCCATATCGCCGTCGGTGAGCCACAACCGCTCACCATCACCACCGCCCGAGCATGTATGACTGCTGTGAGATATCTGTGATTACGTTCACCATCTGCAGCTTGTGCAGCACGGCTAAAGGATCCCACCACAACATGCACGAGGAGGGTGTCCTCCAATCACTCGTGAATAAGATTGTGAGATCAAGTTAAAATCCTGGGTGCTGGATCTCAGACTGGGAGCACTGGGAGAGCAGATTGTGGGAGTGTCAGGCCCCTCACTTAGGCTTCATCCCTCTGGAACATGTTCAGGACTCTATATCTAAAGGTTTTGTCTTCTTAGGTTGTAAAAGTATAACTACTTGGATACTTTTTGATACCACATGATTCAAAATAAAATGGAATAGAAAGCATTCATTGTCATTATACAATCGTACAACCAAATTAGAAAATGCTTCACCTCAGAGTGCACAGACATACAGGCCTCCATCAGCAACAAGAAATCTGCATCAAGGAAGAGAAGAGGGACAATGTTTATTTTATAAATATTTACAGGGGCCCTGTTAGCCTAGTGGACAATGCACGCGCCCCATGCATGGAGGCATAGTCCTCCAAGTGGGCAATCTGGGTTTAAGTCCGACTTATGGCTCCTTTCCTGCATGTCATTCCCCACTCTCTCTCTCCCTGATTTCTAACTCTCCAATAAAGGCACAAATCTTTAAAAAAAACGATATTTATATCCTATATTTTTACAGCAGATGAATGTAAATTGCATGGTGAACAAGGAGCTTGCCACAAGTAAGAAATATAAATATTTATCGCACAGGTTAGAAATGTGTATCCTGCAGTAGAAAGGTATGATTGGTACAGGTACAGAGGGACACTGTGCCCAGGTAGAAAGTGAAAATACTGCAGGTAAGGTTTTACAAAATAGAGAATAATATTGCTGTTGATTTCTGCAAAAGGAGAATTAGAAAATGGTACAGTATCTGTCATTTTACTGATGAATGGTATTTAGTGATATTTTAAACCCAAAGCTGCCGTGAGTGAAAGATAGAGAGAGTGGTGGTCCATTAAAAATCACAGGTCGGTTCACCTGGGTCGCTCGTGATGATTTATTTGTGATGATTAAAAATGGGTCTATACACCCTGTTGGCAATGTTTCATGACCAAAATGTTGCCAATGTTGTTGCTTTTTTAAATTAAGACGATGTGCAGGCGTTCCCCTGCAAGTTTTGTGAATTAAAAACAAGAAATTAAACAAAATTTGTTGGTGAGGGTTTCAATATTTCTTGCCATGGTTTAGAAACAGATACGCGTGCGTGCGTGCGGGCGTGTGTGTCTTACGCCGCTGGTCGGAACAGACCGAGAGTTTCGAGTATGACGGTTAAAAACTCATCAGCGACATCTGTTGGTTGAAACATGAACTCACTACGCATCACTAGAATCATCACAGCTGCAAAAACATTTTAAAATGACGGTATAAGAAGCTACAGTTTTTAAAACGAGCTTTACTAGCAACACAATCGTGAGGCGCATTTATGGGAGGTACAATCATGGAGGACGTACGGTCAGCGGACTTCTCACTCTCATTTTCTCGCCCACTCTCTCTCTTAAGCACTGATATTATAGATAAGCCAAAAAAAGGTTGGGAATTGTATTAGGTTGGGGTTACACTGGATGCTTGCGACTGCCTCTGTATTTTTTGACTTCTTCACTCAAAAGAAACATATTAAACTACGAAAAGATATATATATATGTGTGGCAGCTGTGGCTTAGTGGTAGTGGTTCATGTCCGATGAAGGGCAAGGGCCCGAAACGTTACAGGTGTTAGATTAATTGGAGCAGCTTCTCGTGTGCAGACTGTTTTTTTTTCTACCTTTACTGTTATAGCAGGTCGTCCTTCAGTTGGGACATCGGTGGCTTGGTCTTCCTTTCCTTTATGGGAAACTGAGCCCTTAAATCTTTAAGACATAGCCTCCCAAGTGTGTGTCAACGAGTGTGTGAAATGGTGAACATTGACTTGCAGTGTACGGCCCTCTGATTGGTTGGAAGAATGAAACCTTGCCGAAGGTTTATCATGATCATGGCATGACACAATGATGTTTAATTCACTGCTTTTAATTTAATTTGTGTGTTAGCTAAACTCCTGTGACATAATGTAACCATGTTGGCTTCCTTCTATACTCTTTAACCTGGAAGCATGCTTACTTTGATATCAGAATACTTTGGACAAACAAAATCAGATATTGATTTAAGACGTTTGAAATAATTAACACACCTGTACCACTTAATGAACACCTTTTCTGAATGTGTGATGATGTGTTACCAGCACAGAAAAATACATTTTTATTCATGCAAAATGATTTATTATACAATTGATTCATTGAAGGTGATTTTCCTGTAGAGAAATGTTTACTTGTTCTGTTATAAATGTCATGTTCATGTGTGAGAATTCTCCTGTTGAGCACATGAAATAAACTCTGCTCTGATAACTCTGCAAAAATGCCGTCTCAAAAGCAGCCGGTGCTGATAAAAGGCTTCATCATCTGTTGCTAGGTAAACTTAAGGATGACATTGCATTGTGTTGCTGTTCAGTTTCTTTGGTGGGACAACACCAGCCCCCCTGTGATGGCTGGCTCACGGTGCCCACATGAGGATGAGTCTCAACACTGTCACTCAGAATCTACCAAAAAGTTAAAAACTGAGAGTCGTTGTTTTCTCCAACCAGAGGATGGATCAGGAGCATGCTAAATAAAATATTATGTCTATTTTAAGCAGTATGCACAAGCGGCCTGATCCTAAGCTACAGGTAACTTCAGGTGCAGCAGGAGAGCAGGTAGCTTCACCTGGAGGAGCTGGAGGAAGCCACTGCTCCGTATCAACTTCAGTCCTGTCCTCTCTGCTGTGTATGTGTGTGTGTGTGTGTGTGTGTGTGTGTCATCATGTATGAGTTCACTTTCTGTGTGTTTTTAATCATTGTGACTGTTGGACCTTCTGACTAGAGGTAGGACAACTACCGAATGATACAGCAATATATCGTCGTCTTGCCTCACTGGTGCCAAATATCGCAATTTTATAAGATTTCCCTGGCATTTTTGACTCCCCGTGTCTCGACTTTGACTCCCCATGGTGTCGCAAATGACTTGAATGAGGGTCATGTGAACGAAAGTCAACTGGTCAAAGAAGAAGAAGGTAATGGGCCTGACAGCGGTTTAGAGTTAAAGCACGATAAGAGGTGAATCTGACTCCATTTTGCGGTGAAAAATACGTTAATCCTGGACCTTGGGGGCATTTTCTATTCTTCAACAGATATCATGATATATCATTATAGAATGGTCTCACGATATGTCAGGTATCGTTGTATTGGCGTTATCGTGGGCCACGTCTCGCATCATGAGTTACACCATCATTCCCACCCCTAGTTCTGACCTTCATCCTGATTTTTAAAGTGAAGTTTCTGATACTCTGACACCGTTAAAGCTCTGTCTTTTCTTTACATCCTGGTCCTTCCACCTCTCATCAGTCATTCACCTGGAGGATCACACACCTGTCCTGCGTCCATGCAGCTCAGGGACGCACAAACAGCCTCACCTCCTCATAGTCTCTCCTTCAACTTAGAGCAGTTTACACCTTTTTTTGATAAATCGCTTCGCACAGTGTGGACGATGGGAGGTCAGGTCATGTACGGATATTGACCTGAGAAAGATAACGGTTTAATTTCAAGAAAGCTTGTGTAGGATGTCTGTTTTACAATGAAGTTGCACAGCCGGTCATCACGCCGTCTTTACATCTTAAGCCACAATTTAAAAAAATGTCTTCATGAATTTTCAGTAAAAAAGTAGTCCAAAAAGTTTCACAAATTCTTCCTGCTCGTCGTCCACCATTATTGTTTTACTGTAAAGTTGCGTTCTACTAGATGACATTTTATGAGATTTCCAGTTTTGGTAGTCAGGTCAGGACTCAGGTTGTTGTTGAATAGAATCTGTTAGTGTTTGATGTGCCGCCTTGGTCACATTATTGTTCTCCACACATCATTCTACAGGAACAAAACTGTTTAATCTACCATTATACCGTCGTGTGGGGTCTCTTGCATTTTCAAAACCAATATCTTTTAGTCAGGGCCAGACTGTGAGCGAAAGCGAGAGCGGCAGTCAAATGTGGATCTCGAGTTCGGGCGGTAAAATTACGTTCATGTATGCTACACACAGAGAGCAGAGGAGGTGACGCTGACTAAATCCCACAAGTTTGCCTCCACATTCTGCATTTAAAAACCAAGAAATGACCAGATCTCGGGGGTCCTAGGACTTCTGTTTTTGTTGCTGTGGTTTTGAAACGGATATCCATATTGTTCCATTTTAACTTGTGTATATAGCACTAAAGTTTCAAACCCTGGTATTACGTCACAGCCCTTCTAGGAATATCCACTTCAGCCAAGATTGACCCCGAGTTTTCAATCAAAGATTATTCTACATACATTTAATAAGCTGCAGATAAACGTCCTTGATTGGACAGTGGAAACATTCAGAAACTTCAGACCCTGCTGTTCACACATGGATACTAAGTTTCTCCAACCTCTCAAACGTAGAGATATGTCCACTCATTGACTTGATGATACCCACACACCTTTACAACACTTCATGTTAACCTCCCATCAAACTAAATAATTCACAATCTAAAGTGATAGTTAAGTGTTTGTGTTCATGTCCAACATGTATCATATAGCAGCTCGACTCTATGTTAACTGCCAGTTGGGTCCGAGGTACCACATATTGAGTAATATCTTGTTTTTAATTGCTTCAATTTAGACAATGCTCTCGCTCTCTTTGACTCGGGGCAGCTTTGGTTTAGAATATCACCAAAGATCTGAGTTCTTTTTAAAGCTTCAGTACTTTTTGATACAGTCATTAAACTTAAAGATCGTGTCGTTATTAAACACGTTATCTATGAGTATTAAAGAAACAACCTTCCTCTGGTTGGCATGAAACACGATGGACACTGACGGACACAGAAGAACCACAGTGGTTGCTGTGTAACGGTTTGTCAGGAGGATGAAAACTCGCCTCAGCTCCAGGTCATTCCCTGTTGTTAGGTTGAGACGGGATTTTGAGATGGAGAAGCCATGGACAGGCTTCAACCAATGGGTGATGTCACTCAGGCTTTATCCATGTTTACTTTCAGTCTGTGGTTGCACGACTAGGACGTGAGGGAAATAGTATTGAGTAACATCCAAACTAACAAAACGTTGTCGCAAAAGGGACATTTTTAAAGATTAATTTTTAGGACAGTGGATAGAGTCGGAAACCAGGGAGAGAGAGAGTGGGGAACGACATGCAGGAGGGAGGCCACGGGCGGGATGCGAGCCCGGGCCGCACGCTTGAGAGCGGATAGGCGCGCGCCCTCTCCATTGCGGCACCAGCGCGCCCAGCAAAAGTGACATTTTAACTTGAATTGAACAATCGGTGAGAAAAAGTTTTTTCTTAAAGCAGCGTTTCCGCTCGTGGTTAATTGTCTCTGAATAGACTAACTGCTGAAAAAAAACTTCTCTTAAGTCTCATTAATCTGCAAACGCTGACGAAAACGTGATGTGACATATGACAACATATAAGAACCAGATAACTGCTCCCTTAATCTACAGCTAGTGTGAATGAAGAGCAGTGACATTGAGGAGTAATTAATACAAAATTAGACAAAATGTCTTCAGTCAACAAGTGCAAAGTCTATTATTAGTCCCTGAATGTGACCAATGACATAACCTCATAAACACACACAAACACAGCCCCAAACACACACACACACACACACTGATGATTCATGCTCTGACACTCTATATTGATGTTCATATCTGTTCTCATAAACATGTTTCAGAAAGTTCAGACAATCCTGAACCTAAAAAGAAAGTCAAAACTCCACAGACAGTCAGACTTGTTGGTCACGTGACAGACCGCTGTGTGTGCGTGTGTGCGTGCGTGTGCGTGCGTGTACGTGTGTGTGTGTGTGCGAGTGTGAGAGAGAGAGACTTTAGGTTTGTGTGTGGGTAATGTGGAGGAAGAGGCCTCTCCACCTGTCCTTACTGGGACTCTATTTCTGGGTCTCACACTGAACTTGACTATGTCTCGCCTGGCAACAGAGCCTGTATATATATATAAATGTATGCACGAGGTGTGTTTTTGTGTGTGTGTGTGTCGCATGTGTTATTCCGGTCCTGACTACAGCCGTACCAAAGCTGTATAGACTCATATGGAGTGGCTGTGGCAGCAGAAGACTGACCCGAATGAACACTTTAGCTAAAAGAGGGAAGAAGCTAATGTTAGCATCGGGTTACAGCTGTAATGAATGTGACATGTTGTTGCTCTGACATGAACTGTTTATTTCCCATCATGCCCTGACGTTGAATCGGCTTGGTCGGTGTTTGTTGTTGTTATGAAGCTGAAAACACAGCTCATAGAAAGGTTGTAACAATACCAGAATTTAAACTTTAATTACAAAGTTGTTGTTCAAAACGAGGGCAAGAAAAAAAAGTTAAAATGACCCAATATTGGGTCTCACTTTCATTTTTTGTTGTCGTAGTTTCCAATCAGGTATAAATATTTTATTTGTACTTGGACTTCTCGGCATCGATATGATTTTAATCGTGTCATAGCATCATTTTAAATCCTGGTATAGTGAGTGTCAGCCCCAGTTCATCCATTATGGACTTTTTAGACATTTTAATCTGTTTCTTCAACAACAAAAAAAACCTTATGGGACAAAAATTTAAATGAACTTGACTCAGTTCTTTAGTCAAATGTGTCACGCTATAGGAATGCATAAAGATTCCACTCAGACTTGTAGATGAGCTGCACTTTGATACGAGCACGCTCAGACACACACCATGGCTGACTCTGTAAGACACAACCAAAAGCAATTCTCACAAAAAGACAAAAGGTAACAATGTGTGCTGTTTGCGTGCTTTCTAGAATTTTATTTGACATTTTGATCCATTTAATTCATTTAAATTCTAAAGATATGTCATATTGATCCTGACTGATGAGTAGGACTTTCACACTTGCAGAATCACTCCTGATATTTCCAGGAGGAGCTGCATGTGTGAACACAAACAGACACATTTTCACTCTGAGATTACGCATAGTTTCTCCTGCCAGCCTTCTTGTATTTCTTTCCTGCAGCTGTGAGAACGCAGCAGATTATTATCCGGAGAATTCTGCTCGAGCCAATGCACGAGACCGCTTCGATCTCTGTGCACGTAGTTAAACGGCTGCATTACATTTTGGACAGTTTGTTTTCATCGCTCTTTTGTTTGTTTGATATTCCGTTGAACTACACGTAGCTTTAATATAAAGGCAAATTTTCTCTATATGGTATCTTCTAGCTGTAGTTCTCAACTCGTCTAGCCTCAGGACCCACCACCAACTCCAATCGTGACCCACACTTTTTAAACCAATCAGATTTATTTACTGAAAAACATGTCACAGAAGTAAGAAACTAGACAAAACAAACATGTTTAAAAAGTGCTTTACCGACTTTTTTTACACAAGTTTTTTCCAGGCACACATTCGCGATTCACTGAAAATAGATCCGTGACCCACCTCTGGGTTCCGACCCACCAGTTGAGAACCTGTGGTCTGGCAGACTCTGTTGCTTTGTCAGCCACTTCACCAATATAAATCTTTGATATCCAGATAACTTGGAGAAAGAGGCAATAGATTTGCTCAAAGCTTCCAGATTCTCCTGAGATCGTATTTGAAACGCAAACCAGATTTCATTCAAAAAACAGCTTTTTAAAAATGTTCTCTTTGTAAACTTGACAAATCTCACAAAAAATGTAGATTCTGATTTTTTTTTTTTCCTATCTGCATCATGATTTGGTTATCTGGGCATGTTACATTGTTGTCTTGGATCCAGACACATCATTTCTAAGATGAAAGTCTCCCACTAATACAAACACATTCACACATGGAGGCAGCAGAAGACCAGCAAGCTCCCGTGTCCTGTGAGGTAAAAAGCCTGTTTTTGTCAATGGAGTCTGGTGTCTCTGAGAGAGAGTGATGTAACAGCTGTTTCTGTTTAAAATCCATCTCTGTAGGGATCCTGTCTTTAATGTCGTCACACACTTAAAATAACAATCTGAGCCCGTCGGTGACAGAAACAAAAAAACTTTTAGTGGACTTTGATCCATCAAGGATTGTGGTGCAGCCATCACATCCTGTTTCACTGCTGTTAGCTGGCTGCAACAATTCTTAGAGCAACTCAAACACTTTTTGTACATTCACCGAACGTCATTCAGACCTTAAAATATCTTATAACAGAGACAAGGTTATAGATTTATGTCGAAACTGTTGGATATTATTGAAGAAAATGTAATGTTATAAACAATTAATGTGACATTCCTTTCCTGCTTTAAGGAGATTCTACAACTACATGTTGTCACATTCTGAATACTATGACACTTTTGATACCACATTTTTTAAAACAACACAATCTCCATCATTTTAATGTTGTAAACACACAGTATGTAGATCCCACCACCAGGGGGCTCTCAATCAAAACAATAACAAACGATGACATTGAGGCTGGCGGGAGTGATTCTCTGCTACTCCCTCCCCCGATGAAAACGAACTCTTGAGTTGACCGTAGTCAAGACAAACGGGCGAAACCGACCTGAGGAAGAGAACATGTTTACAGACGAGCTGATGTATCCAAGTATAATAAACATGATGATTTTATCACAGCAGCTCATACAGCAACAGAACGAC
Organism: Labrus bergylta; assembly: GCF_963930695.1. NCBI lineage: Eukaryota > Metazoa > Chordata > Actinopteri > Labriformes > Labridae > Labrus > Labrus bergylta. The sequence continues at coordinate 29,139,419 of NC_089202.1, forward strand.
AGCTTTTAGTAGCAGCTCACGCTTTCTTTTGCGGCGGTCTTTCACGTAACATCCGGTGTTTCCATGACAACGATAAAGTCGTGTCTGTCATGGCGTCCGCCGCAACTAGACACGGCTCGTTACAACCATAAAATTAAGGATTTCTCTGGCTTTGATAACTGTTGGAAATATTTGGGGTTATGTGAGTACTCAACAAAAGAAAATGCAAAATACATTCAGTAATTTTTTTGTCAATTTGAATAATTTAGAGTGAAAATTCTACATATTGTACGATTAAAGTATAGAAAAGTACTGATGATTTTTAAAAAAATACTAATTTTACTAAAGGCAGGTGATTGGGAGAGAAATAAATCCACCTTGCGTGCAAACTCCTGCAAATTGTCTACATTACACAATAACCAAAAACAAACAAACATCTATTTGTATTTCATTAAAATTATTCAAAAACCGTGGCAAAAACACAATGTTAGCATTCTTCCATTATAAGAGAAAGATTGTACTCAAACTTGTTTTACGTAAAAGTAGAAAAAGGTTATTTTGTGATGAATCATGTCAATAATTTTACATTTTGACAACTGTGGGTGTAGACGTCCTCTGAAGCTTTTTGACACCTGTGTAAAGACTTCTGTTAAAAATAACAAATTCATCTGGAGTTAATGATGACGGTGTTGTCCTTTAGAAATGTGGTGATGCAGAAGAGTCCTGTAGAGAAACGTGAAGGTGACTCAGGAGGAAAGTTTACAAAAGTTACAAACACGTTGATACTCTCAGACACCACATGTTTCAAAATGATACCGTCTCTGTTTTTTAATGATCTATACAGCAGTGGTTCTCAACCCGTCTAGCCTAAGCTCCCCCACAAACTCCTTCATGAAAAATCGTGACCCACATATTTTTCAACCAATCAGATTAATTTAATGAAACATTTGGCATATGATACAAAGAAACAGAGCAAGACACACTTTGAAAAGCACCAAATAGACTTTTCGACACACTTTTTTTTTTTCCAGCTACACATTCCCGACCCACTGAAAAGAGCTCAGCGACCCACTTTTGGGTCCCGACCCACCAGTTGAGAATCACTTATCTACAGTATGATAAAGTACTGGGAAAAATAGCTGAGAGAAAAAGGGAATGCGCTGTCGTAATTGAACGAACAAACAAAGAATTACACATTTCTTACCGTGTTTTTAAACTTGAAACATATCTACATTTGTTAAATTAGAAAACCCTACTCAGGATTTAAAGACAGCGTGCAGCATTTTAGTACCTGAACGTGTGTATGTTCTGGGTGTACTGGTTGTAACACCAGTCCTCCCAGTTTGCTCCATCTGGTCTGCTATGCTCCTGCAGACGGACACATGTCCGCTCGGATCAATCAGGAGTCTCTGATTCTCATCGATCACTGAGGCTGTGTGGGTAATGTGTGTGTCCCTTTGCATTGAAAACCAGGGACCCTATATGATTATTCAGTTTGTGTGTGTGTGTGTGTTACATGTGATACCGGATGTGTCAGTGGGCTCACACCAAAGACACAAGAGGCCAAAGTTAACATGTTATATAGCTGCTGCTTAAATACATACATGGACTTGACTGTCCACTTTAAATTCACATTGTGTCTGTGTGTGCATAAATATACATTTTAAGACAACCAAAATCTAACAAATTGCATTCTTAAATCCGGCAAACTCAAATTAACATGACAACCTGACAATTCATTGCAGGAGTCATGGGAAATGTAGGATCCTGAAATGAGGTCACAGGCAGTTCAAGCTGAGAAAACTGTGACCTAGGCTGCAGATTAGATACTTAAATAATTGTGTTCTTTAAATCCAGATTAATGTTATTATCTAAACTAACAGAAGACAGATAGCTCATGAACTGCTACTTTAAATTAACTGAATCAACATTGCACACATATATCATGACGTGTTAGAGCTAATGGATGCTGCTAACTCATAATATATTTAATAGAATTATTTTGCTGCATTTTTTAAAATATTTTTTTATTTTTAACTATAAATTAAAAGGTAAAAGGTAGAGAATTTGTCTATGTTTTTACAGTTGTTTTTGAGTGTATAATAACACGTTTTTGTTTAATAAAATTAGTCGAGGCAATTTTATTTTGAAACAATCTTCCTCTTCTGTCGAGCTTGCCTGTACATTAAAAGGCGTTGTTGCTGCATAAAACATTAGCAGCACCGTTTGCACCGGTCTTTTTCCACGTTGTGTTCCCTCTTTGCCTGTGTCATTCCTGCTTCGTTTCGCTTTTTTTTTGTCTCTCTGGCACCGCCAAGTGAGAAGGGTATCTCCGAGTGTGAAGAGCTCCTCCACTCCTCTCTGAAAGCACCCTGCAGTAGCAGCATGGTAATTCTGCTCCCTCTATCTTTCCTCTGCATCATGTTTACCTAGCAACAAGCATCACCCGCGGCTGGCCATCCCATTGGTCATTTGAAAACGCACCGGGGACCAATGGCAGGGCTGTTGCCATGGTACAGTGTATAGTTGCCGGGTGGAATTTTGCTGCAAGGCACGTGAGTCTCAGAGTCTGCTTGCCTCCTCGCTGCTGCTGTTGTAATCTCCGCTGTCTGGTCGTTAGTACAAGCTGAACGTGATTTAGTGAAAGCCTCTTCGTAACTCAGAGGAGGGAATTATTAACATTATTATTACTAACCTTTATTCACATATTCAGTAATAAAGCCGGAGCAGTGCGTCTCTTTACCGTCAACAACAGAGAAAGAGAGAGAGAGCAGCGGCAGATGCAGACGGCAGGAAGCGGCTGCGTCTAATTCCTGAAGCTGCTTTTCTTTCTACCAGTGCAATATGCTGCATCACTGCCTAACAAAGGCATAATGAGGTTAACAAGATATCACAAACATCTTTTAGTGCGCACAAAAAAATTGAAGATCTTAAATGAATAAATATGATTAAAGAAGCCACTTTTAACAAAACTATAAAAGCTCCAAATAAGATTTGAGCTTGCAAATAAAAAAAAAAATGCAGATTTTTACTTCAACAAAAGGGAAATAATTATAATGATTTATGTTTGTAAAACTTCCCACACAAATTTTGTTTTATATGCACAAAAAGCCGAATTTTATCTAGAACTTTTAATTGAAGCATTGGTTGCAACATGTTAATTTAAATTTAACTTTATTTAAATACATCTTAAAAGGTGTCCCTTTTGAATATTCCTGCTAGTTATGTCAGATATTTGTTTTTTCATGTTGTAAAAATTATGTATTTGCAGGAGTTTGAGTCAACATGTAGACTACAGCACTTCATAAATGTGCAACTTATTTGCTAAATTAAATATCCACCCCCCGGCTTTTAATGGTGTTTCTATTTGTATTTTTAAAATCTCTAATGAAGAAACTTAAAAGCAGTTGGGGTAAAAAAAAGCAGTTGGGGTAAAATGTAGAGAGGTTGTGTGTGTTTGTGTCATATGAATGCCCTGTCATTCCCAGCATACGTAAACACACACGCATTCTCTCACCTGTTGCTCGTCTGTCTTAATTGTGGAGCAGAGATAAGTGTGTTTTTTTTTTTTGTCATTGCATGATGAGAGTAGAAATGCAGCACACTCCATGTTTCTGCCCAGTGCAAACAGACCTATGCACACAGTATGAACAGGACTGGGAGTATAGAAGGGATCAGTTTTTTTGTCTTTTTGTACTTATGTGTGTCCGGCCTCCTTTTAGCATCCAGCTTGCATGCCTACCTGTGCAGAAATATATGGCATAAAATCAAAAATTTGGCACAGGTGAAATGCCCTGCTGTCTTCAAATGCGAAGTCTGCACTGACTTAGATGGTACAAATATTTTTTTTCTGATATCTGCAACTTGTTAGGAGTGCATCTCTTAGGTATTTCTTTGTCCCTTGAAACACAAACATCCAGTTTGTTTCCTTTGTTTACATTGCATATTTCTAACCAAATTATGCTGCATAATATCAATTATTTTACCTTAAATCGAGTCTTTAACTAAATATTTTCAGGCACTTTAAAAACCTCACTTACTTTATCACTAAAATTTTAAAAATGTGTAAGACATGAAGAGGTGTCAGACAATGAAAAGGAACAGAGTAAAATATTGTAAACAATCTATGACTGTTTTTGTACAGTGAAGAAATACCTACACATAAATAAATACATGTAAATACAGAGTTTGAAATGAGTGTCTCATGTAGTAAAAGAAAAGACAATAAGTGGGTTATTATTTGACGGTTGATTGTTATGCACATGTAGGTGTGATTGATTGTTTTTGAATAAGAAGGACAGGATAGATGAGTTTTGTGTAATGAAAGTTATCGCTCTCGCCCGTCTCTGTGTGTGGTTCAGGGTACAAGCCACCTACCCCCCCCCCCTGCAAAATCTACCTCAGGATCTCCCCCTCAGCCCAGACGGACCCAGTCACCCTGAGCCGGGCATTAGGCCACCTTTTGAAGCACATCACCTGTAGTGATGCATCTGCATCTGATTAACACGTTAGCGCGCCGTGCTACCGTGCCGTATCGCCCTGTAACGTTTCTTTCCTCCCCGTTAATCTCGCAGAAAGATCATTTTAATGCACGCTCTATAATTATAGCATGTTATTAGGCCATGATATCTTATTTTAGCTGCGACTGGTCAGCTGTTTTTCTCTGTGTGGGAGTGCAGAGCTCTGAACTAGGGGGTTCTGGAGGTGGAGTAGATTACTGAGGAAAACTGGAATTAAATGGATATTACAGAACAGAAATATACATTAGTTTACCTTACATTATGCAGTGTTATGCAAACAAACATTTCAGTATAATAAACTTAATAAAAGACTTTAGAGAGGCCGACATTGTTGGTGTTGCTTTTTTTTACTTTAGGGGACTTTTTTTTTTGTAATACTGTTTATTAATGTGCACATCTCACAGGCTGAGAGGACATGAAATGGGGCGACAAAGTGAAGTGAGTGCAGAGTGTATTTGAGGGTGAATTTTCCTTTAAGAAGCCGTCAGCTGGTTTATGACACTGTTTGTGTGCTGAGCTGTTCCCAGGCAGCATTGTGCCTGATTTAGCCGGAATGCTCGGATAGCAACAGTAACAACTTTTAGCTCAGGCTGAGGAGGAGAAGTCACACATCTCGGCTGTAGGCAGTCACTCAGTGACCATGTGCTCATGGAAGCCTTTTTGCCCCGCGCTCACTCCCCCGCTGGATCTCCTCCCCCATCCTCCCCCTCGTCCCCCCCTCCTCCTCCTCCCCCTCCTCCCCTCCCTCTTTCCATTTCTACCTGACATCTTCAAACTATTTCCGCGTCATTCCTGCCTCGCGCCGTTTGAAGAGACACTGGGAAACTAAGCCGAAAGCCCCGCCCACATTGCACGTCCGCCGTCCAATGAGAGCCAAGGGAGGGACTTGAAGCAGCCAATGACGTCGCAGCTGCCGTAGCGTCGGGTAGCAACAGAGCCCGTAGAGGGTGCCTGCTGAGTGAGGGTAGAGGCAGCGTTTACAGGAATACAGACAAGTTGAATCATTTCTGAAAGACTGAATGAACAAAAAGACATTTAATATTACATAGAAGTTATATCCAAACCCATCACCTCTCTTAATGTTTATATAGGTCTGTTTTAATTACATGAGTTACTTTAAAGGTTTCATAATCTGTTGTTTTTTCACCTTTCCACTGAAAAAATACATGATCCTTCTTAAGTTAGTATTCAGCTATAATGAGATGCTTTTATTTAAGTCAGGAATATTGTATTTAAGGGAAACATGCACATTGTCGTGACATTTCTCAACACAGGCCTCGTGTTTCTCCTTCCCCCCCTCCTTCAACATTAATACCAACACACCACTGCATCTATACACTTTTAATATCTGATTTTATTGCAATCAAACCTTTCTTTCTTTTTTTGCAAGCCTTCAGAAAATAGTTTGTGTATTTTAGAAACAAGTTTGAGACTTAAACTTTAAGGCTTTATTCACAATTACTGGCCTGTAATTTGGTTTTTATGTGTATGGAAGAAACTGAATTTTATCTATAAACTTGTATTAAGAGTTTAAGCAAAGGTTGTGTGTGCATGCGTGTATATAAAGTTCCAGTATATATATCCTGCTGTTACTATAAATGGACAGGCAGGAGAGGTCTGCTCGGACCAGACTACCGCGGTCAAACTGAAGGTTACTGTCCGGCTGCCGGACTCCAATCGCGGGTAAAGTTTCATAAAATTAGTCGGCATCTTGATGAGACATTTCTCTATTGTCATGTTTTGGTTCCTGTGTGTGTATCTGCCCTGGTTTCTGTAGTTGTGAGTGAGTCTGCGCCAGACAGACCCGCTCTGACCCCCCCCTCCCCCGCCTCACTGAGTTGGTACGGTCCGTGTGTCAGGGTGGGGGAGCCGTGTGGGGAGCGCAGCACAGATTCCGTCTGACGGAGAAGCACGGAGAGGGAAACGGGCGAGAAACATGAGCTGAAATCGCCCTTGTGAAGGTTTCCATCTTGAAGGACTAACAAAACAAAAAAAAAAAAAGAAAGGAAGAAAAAGACAAATCTCCCCGAGTTAAAAAAAAAAACAGAAGGACGAGAAGAGGATACAAAGAGTTTGCAGAGAGGAAGACGGAAGAAGAAGAAGAAGAAGAGGCGCGTCAGGGGATCAAAAGGCGTCTGACAGCAAAGCTCAGGAACTTCTGTGGATCTGGTTTCTTTTTTACTTCTTCGACACGACTCTCAAGTTTTCGGTTCAGACGATGTTTGTGATTGAACTTTAAGTGAGATTACCTTTTGAGGCGGACTTCCTCCTGGATCGAGCTGGTTTTTTTTGGTAAACAAGAGGGGACCGGAGAGTTTTTTGGAAGTACAATGCAGGCCGGCGGTCGTCTCCAGCCCGGGGAAACACTCTGCATGTAACCCCCCCCCCCCTTCACCACCACCACCACCCCCCCCCTCCCCTCTCCCCAGATATTGGATCTAAAAGCTTCAAGTCACTGTGCAGGGTCTGATCTGTCACTTTGTTCCTGTTGATCACCTGTGAGTGTGGATATATCCTGCTAGAGGAACTTTACTGTGGAGCTACTCTATCAGGTGTTTACAGGTGTTTGTGTCACAGTGACTCTGTACAGTGTGTGCGGGATTACAGTGTAGTCTGGCTGTTTTTAAAGGGGCTCCTTTTCACCCTGGCAGAGGCCAGCCACCTCCTGCTGTGGGCGGGTGAAGGGGAGCTGAGTCTGCGTGGAGCTCCGGCTGTTCAGGCTCTGTGACATTGCCAGTGGAGGGCCCTGTGTGTGTGTGTGTGTTTGTGTGTGTGTCACTGGATTAATCTGAGTGATAACATCACTCCACACTGCCCTGCTCTGTCCACTGAAGAGTCCCCCCCCCCCCCAGAAAGCACCAGTAATTGGAGCTATATTTAGCAGAAGGGATGGGGTAAAAGCAGGCAGCTGGAAACCCAACTCCCCTCCTCCACCTCCTTCTTCTTCTTCTTCCTCCCCCCCTCTGTCACTCTACCTCGCTCAGCCCACCTGGCAGCATGCTGGGCGAGCCTGGTTAGCCCAGACTGGACTTGCACCTGTGTGAAATAACATTTGGATGAACTTGTTGTGCTCTCGGAAGCTTTGGATCTGACGTAAACTGGGCGTGCGTGCGTGCGTGCTGTACTGTGTTCTACTGGTTCAGGCTGCACTGGAAACAACAAGCCCCTGTCCTGGATTAAGATGTCTGAAGAGCTGCGAGCTGTGTTAAACTTGCTCTGGACTAAGTGAAACTATTAAGAAGCAAGTAAGAGTGCCGCTAGTTAACGTATTGTGTTAGTGAAGGTTTAATTTTACTAGTTTAAAATCAGCCACCAGCGATCTGGAGCGTCTCCAGCACAGAAAGAATGCATGAAACTGCCAACGTAAGAAAAAGCTAAAAAACCTGATTAACCAAATATTCTATAACCCCCCCCCCTCCCCCGAGAACAGAATATATATGTAGAGATCTATATCTATAGTGTAACTCCACAGAAAGCAGAGATTACATCCTTTATATTTTTACTTCAGAGAGACGAGCTGCCTGTACACCAGTTGGTTGCCTTAGAAACCACAGTCACAAAAAAAACAAGCCAGAGAAGACGGTGCCTTTTGATTGGTCGGTTTGGTTTCCCCACCATTTCAAGATTTCGTTGATTGAGTTGGATGTACTGAAGTGTAGGACTCTGGGGGAAAAAACGAAAACGCGGCGTCTGATGACAGTCACCTGAACAACAACACACACACACGCACACACTCACACAAACACACCTGTCACAGCACAGCTCTGACTTGACACCGTTTCCCTGCTGGACCCAAACCATTGCCAAGCGTTTCCATGGTGATCACGTCATCGTCATCCGTGGAGGACAAGCCTGTGCCCGCGTGCAGGATGGTCCAAACAGAACCCTGGATCAGCACAGCCCTGCTGCGCAAGAACAAGAGTCAGTACACACACACACACACACACACACACTCCCTTTGTTTTGGTCATATATGAAAACGATGGTGTGAACTCTGCAGAACACGCTGGCTTTAACGGATCAAGTTGAAGTTTTTAATGTGTGTGTGGATGTTTGGATTTTGAAGAGAAAGTTTGACGAGTATCCTGATAATAACTGAAGATGAAAGAAACCAGCGGGTTTGCTTTTTAAACAGTTTTGCTCTGGTTGAAATTGAATGTCAAAAACCATTAGAAAGGACTGTTAGCTCAGCTGCTGCTATCGACATTCGCTCACTTTTTAGGTGACGATTCGTTCAGTGTTGTTTCGTTCATGAGGTTTCTACCTTGAGCCGAATAATCAGCAGACAATCACACCTGATTATTAAAACACAGAACTAACAGTTTGATTTTAAAATAAGTGTTTCACAAAGGCTTTCTGGTGGACACAGGAGGTCAGAAACGGCTGAAAGCTGAGTCCTACTAACCACGGTAGTTACATTTTTAGGTGAAGATTTATTCATTTTTAAAGTCAGCTAGCAGCCACGTTCTCCACACCTCGTTCCGACAAAGCAAAACTGGAAACTAAAACTATTAAAACACACTAAAAGTAAAGATTTGTGTTTAAACCTGGGTTTTAAAACCCTGGAAAGCAGACATCAGGAGGAGCTATTAGCCTGGACGTTGCTAACGACTTTAGCTCAGCTCGTTCCTCCTGTGTTTATCGTTCAGTAGGTTTCTACCAGGAGACAAACTATCAGCAGAGTTCTTCATCCCTCCAAAAATGAACTGAAGCAGAGATTTAATGGTTTCTTTAATGTTAACATCAGTGTTTCTCTGGCGTGACTTCAGGACTGTAACTGACTGTAGCTCACCTTTTTTCTCGTTATCTAAAATATTCATCTACTTAAATTCCTTTTCTGGTTCAAATGTATAGATTAAAAAAACAGGATCTACAAAGTCACATGGACATTTGACATCCAGAGTAGAAAAGTAGTCTGATGGAAATGACCGAATGCCCAGTTTGAGAGCTGATTGAAACCACAGGCTGACCGGCTGACCGGCTGTTGTCGCGTCGTGTTGTTAAAGCTGTGTGCTTTGCTTGATTGAAGCTCTACATATTCAAAATGTAGTCCTTGTCTTTTTCGGGGACCTGAAGGTGTGAGGTCTGCGGTCTGTGCTGAGCTCAGTCTGCTCGTACCTTCATTCAGAATATTAATCAATGAGGGGGTTTCTATTCAGACGTGGTCTGCTGGTCCACTTTGATCTGGTCTTCACATGATACCAACATATTAAACTTTGATGTGATTCTAGTTAAAATTAAACAATATCGATACCTGTTTGGATGCAACGACAACAAAAATGAAAGTCATAGACACGATATTGGGTTTAATGTTTTTTTTATTATTTAGCAGCGATTGCTGACAAACTCCTGCACACTCTCTGCTCTCTGTCTGTTTGTAAGACACACAAATGTAACTTTTACATCTTTATAAGACGCCAAAAAAAGCCTTGAGAAACTTCACTAGATGCCGACCTGTGAAGTTGTTATTACTTTATGATACCATCAATCATTTGAAAAAGTTAAAGTGCTATTGAAAGGTATCAAAGGATTGGACATTTTGATAACCTTTCTTCTGTTTAATATCGTCTGAGACTGAAAAGATGCTAGCTGGCTCTATATCTTGTTACAGATTAAGACCTGACCTATAAGTTTGAATTTGATGTGTTTATAATGTATGAAGTTTGTTTTTAACCTTTTACCTCTCGTTTGATGGAAGCCTTGTGTGCGGTTAAGCCTCTAATTTTCATTTTTATTCACTGATCTCTACATTTAAGTGGTCGGTATGGTGGCTTATCAATGCCTTTAATTCACACTTCTGTGGAGCTTATGTCTGCTGTTGTTGAACTCTTGACGAGCAGGAAGAGCACGTTGTTTTGTGCCGTTCATGTCATCTGAACAAAATCTACAGCGCGTCTGTAATAACATGACGACAGATGTTCATGTGACCTGGTGTTGTTGTTGTCCCTGGTTTTATTGTGTGTCAGTGGGACAAAGCGTGAGGCCGAGGCGGGCTGGGTGTGTGTTGTTCAGCTTGACTGGATTTTATTGTACAGATATGTCAGTGGAGATGGTTGATGTGTGTGTGTACAGTGTGTGTACAGTGTGTGTGTGTGTGGAGAACACAAAGAACAAAAACTCTGAACATTGTACTGAACGTATAAAGAAGCGCTCAGTGATCAGCTGTTTATGTTGTTTTAGTTTTTGGTCTTATAGGATGTGTTGTTCTTCTCTCAACAACTTACTGCTGATAACTTGCTGATACAAACATGCAGTTCTTGTCTTGTCTGACACTCACTGGTTTTACTGGTGATATTAAGACACATATTCAACCTGAAATCACTTATAACACTCAGGACGTCCATGTAACTGTAATGTGGGGGAAGCTGACCATCATCCATATTGTCCCAGGCTCAGAGACATTTATCACAGCTCCATCTTTTATGTCATCTTATCAAGAAAGCCGTACAAAAAACTACAGACCATCAGTCATATATGTAACCAAAAGCTATGAAATGAAAGTACCAAACATAGACAGGGTGCAGAAATAAACCTGCAATTTTTGGTAGTTATAAACAATAAATTACACATTATTTGGGCGCCGATAGCTTAGTTGTTAGGTTGCGCGCCCAATGTAAAGAGGCCATAGTCCTGCTGTGGTTTCGAGTCCGACATTGACCCTTTGCTACATGTCATCCCCCCCATCTCTGTCCTTTCTAAGAAAGGCAAAAATGGCCCATAAAATGTGTTCAGTGGACTAAATGGTAAAGCGTTAATTCTCTTGCTAGTCAGCACCAAAACTACTTTAAAGCACAGTATATTTCCTCTGGTCTGAACGCTCATCGCTGTACAGATGGGGTTCAAACTTGAGTTAGGCTACATCTATAAACTGATGTTCTAGTTAGACTGCTTTGTAAAAACCCATTCATAAAAAAAATCACTGATTACACGACAACAATAATAACATGAGAAATCTTAAAGAACAAATCCAGAATTTGTTGAAAACATTAAAACCCTTTCCACGTCTACTAGTTAAATGTGTACAGTTGAAGTGTACTAACCTAATCCAAGTCCCAACCCGAGTGAACCCATGAGACACCTCTGTAAGAGTGCGACGACGTCAACAAGTTATGTGTTATTGAAAAGTAAAACTTCCTCCCAGCTTGAATGTTGCATGGCGAGGTACATCATGGGTGTCCGATGTAGTCTGCAGAAGTGTCTTAAGAGTAAAATATATAAAGTCAAACATTTTCTGACATCACAAAGGGGGGGCAGCCCTGTCAGTGTGTGAGGAGGTAAACTTGTGTTTTAATCAGAGCAACTGTTGATTCCGATCTGCAGGCTCTTATTGTGAAGGCAGCATAGACTCTACGGTGTGAAACAACCACAGGAAGTGTCAGTGATACCAAAATACTTGGAAAGGTTAATTTATAAATACACGCGTATTAGATTTCATTCGAGGTATAAATAAATGTTGAGCAGGATGAGAACTCAGGCACACAGACAGAGAGCAGTTTGAGCTGATCATACAGTTTTTATGTGTTAAAAAAAAACAACATACATGATCACCTGAGTCTGAGCCATGTGTTACACAGACATCAGAGTCATACCTGAAGGTGAGGTGAAGATCAACAGCTGATTGGTCACTATGATATGAGAAAAAACAACCCTATAAAAGTGACCCTGATTTAAAGTCGTTGTATTTCCTCATCACGTTGTTTCACCTGTCGATCTTCATCAGCACTGACAGTGATGTCATTTCCCCCTCCTCAAGACTCTTCTTAATTTCCCGCCATCCAGTGCATGTTGTATCTCTCTAAAGCTGTTTTCACACAAGCACTCCGGAAATTTTCAGCCTGCCCTTGAAATCTTCCTGAGTTGCTCTTTCCCTGGGATAGAAGGGGGGGAGGGGTTTGGGTGACGTCAAATGAGGTTGCAGGAATCCAAAATGAATGGACATATTTACAGTATCAACGAACACGTGGTAAAGAACACACTGGTGAGCAGAAACCAGTATGAAGCAGCTTCATTATATGAGAGATGATCACACTGGTCCCGTGATATAAACCTCATCGGCCCCGCCCGCTCACCCAAGGTGAATTTTCTAGAATATTTCCTGCATTGTTCATACATTGGCTCAACCTGATTTTGTTGTGGACAGTTTCCTAGGGGGTTATCAGGGGGGATTTGGCTGTTTGTGTTTTAACATGTAGCCTCATGCACAGAGGCAAAAGTCCTCAAAGCGGGCGGCCAGGGTTTGAGTCCGACCTGTGGCTCCTTTGTCAGAAATTCACTTTTTATTCTTTTGATTTACTGCTTGAGCCGGCTACTTTTTCTCCTCCTTTTAACGCTCATGATCAGACAAATCGCACTCAGTCTGCTTTTAAAAATACAAAACTTGTGATGACAGATGCTACTTCACCTTGACCCTCCTAGTCACAGCCTCCTTTTTTCCTTCAATTTACGAGCACATTAAGTTGTGTCCTTTGTATATCTTGCCTCATCCTTTTGTGATAAAGTCTGGTGTACCTCAGGGGTCACTTGTGGGACCAGTGGTTTTCCACAAAAGATCTCTCCTGTCTCTCTATGTCTTGAATAGTCATAGTATTTCTCTTTTGTTGTGACAGTGGCATGCTCCCTGTGTGCAGATTCCTCTCATTATGGCGGGATTGTTGTGAGAAACTGGATAAATCCGACTCTGACACAGAAGTCTTTGTCTTTCTGTCACAGCACATCATAAAAGAAATCCTGCCATCTGCTGGTGACCTGTGGAAGCACATCAAGCTCACTGATTTAGTTTGTTTTGATAGATTTGGAAGTTTTTGATGAGCTTTTTTTTGGTCACCTCAGCTCAGATATTATTTAAACATAACATCAAATATCAGAGACTTTCTTAGCAAGCTGTGATTTATTGCTGTTGATCAATCTGCAGATTATTTAGAGGTCATCACATGTTCAAGCATCTCCCCACCGATCATCTGTAACACTGTGAATCTTGGTGTTTGCTTTATTTCAGACTAGCTGCCGACAATTTCAGTACTTTACAATACCACATGTTTTAAAATGATGCAATATAATTGAATTTAATGATCAATAGTGTAAAAAAAAAAGAATCTTTAACAATTTTCAGTCATATTTTTGACTTAAGGCTGCTGCTAGAAAAAGAAAGAGGACTGTCTAGATTGCACAAATTCATAGCAAAGTTCTGATACCCAAATGTTGCCGATGTATTTGTGCAATCTGGACAGTGTGCAGAAATTTGCCTGCAATTATTGCTCATTAAAAAAACGAGAAATGACCAAATATAGGGGGCATAGGATTTCTATTTTTGTTGCTGTGGTGTCGAATCAGGTATTGATATAATTTGATTTTAAATCGATGTTAAAAAATGTGTTATCTTCAAATCCCCATATGAGACATTTAAACTCCCCATCGTCCTGTGCAGAGGTCATCATCTGTTCAAGAGTCCAGTTATAGCTCCACTTCTTGTTTTCAGGGCTCAGAGGATCAACCTGATCATAGATGTATCAGAGCGAGTTTCTTGACTTCACTTCTTTTATTGATGTTGTATATTTCCTTTATTATCAATGCTGTTTTGAGCCGTGTAGTCTGCATGTGGTTATGTTCTTGTTCGACTGGTTATTTTGGTCCGTTTGCTTTCATGTATTTTTCTCTTCTTATATGCACATTAGTCTAATTTGTTGATATGTTGCTAATCATTTTTAACCTCTTTCCACTCATATATTTCTGCCACTTGTATGTTATTCCAGCTCCAACATGTAACTGCAACACTTACCGTGTTTTTGGGCTCTGATCATGCAAAAACTCAGGTGTACTACACTAAGTACTGTACTTGAACGCATCCTATTAGTGGACACTGATGGAGGACTTTAGCTGCTGCTCTGCTAACACACTGCTCATTCTGCTCCCCGTTGTGTGGACACAGTGTTAGACTTAAACCATCCAGCCACAAATACATGAATCAAACTGTATTTTTATCAATGAGTGATTTTTATCAGTGAGTTTATTTTTGCACAAAAGAAGAGTAAAGTTTTTAGTGCAATGAGCAGCCTCAGCGTACGGCAAACTGCAGGTTGTTTCATTTTGAAGGGCTGTGAAGATAAACTACACACAGATACTATTAGAAACATCTCCCAGTCATCAGCTCTGTAAACTACAGCCTCTGAAATGTTGGAGTTCAATCCGATGGGCTGTAGAGAAATATGAATGAACTCTTCAGAGATGGTGCTCTTTTATACTTTGAGTCTGACGAGACAGAGTTTATTAGTTGATGTTAGATCGTCACAGATAACTTGGTATCATATCAGCCCCACATATTATTACCTCAGTTGTTCAATAATCACATTTAAAGGGTCCTTATTAAATGTTTTAGGGGAACAGAACAGATGTTGACTGTCTGTTGTGATGTTATCTCCAAAAAACAAGAAACGCCCCATTATCTGTATTTTTTTGTAAACTTAACCGGATGATGCTACCGATGGAAAAGTCAGTCACCAAATACACATCCATTTTAAGTTGAGCTGCTTCTTTCAAACAAAGCATATGACCAACGATGAAGCCAAAAACCTTATCTCTCAACCCCGATCAAACGCAGGGATTCTGGTTTCTAATGACTGGATTGTGTTTGTCCAACTCAGACTGTTACTGTAGCTGTTTGCTTACTGCGTTTGTGGGACCAATCAGATTCACTTTAAACTTAATCTTCAATTCTTTACTTTTGTGTAGAGTTAAAATGCTTTGAGACACAGTTTGACTTCAGTTTCTACCGAGTGAAGTCAGTGTCCTGTAACAATCATTCACAAGGTTTTAACATATGTATGTCTAAAAATGTCTAGAAAGCTTTAGGCAGAGTGCTCCAGAAATCTTCCGGAGTCGGTTGTTCACACATACTGATGAACAGAAAACAAAAAGAAGCGGTCTAAAAATGTCAAAGGAGGTCACACCCGTCGTGCTTTACAGTTACTAGTTAATCGCCGCTATTAGGATATAAAAGTCAAAACCACCCCACAAGCTAACTGAAAGCGAATCCCCGCTCGCTTCCAGTGAATATTTCCCTGCTGCGTTCTCAAAATCAGCTCATCCTGACTCGGTGTGGATAATGTTCAATGGGACTAGCAGGAAAAATTTGTATAAAGTCGGAGTGAAAGTGTGGGGTTGTTGGCGTTCACACTGTGCGGCTAAATCTGAAAAATATCAGGAGGTTTATGTGAAAACACCAAAGATAAAAGCTTTATTTCGGAGCTGAGGATGTGTTTGCATGTGCACTCTTCTACCTCTTCAGTTGTGACTTGGAGTGTAATGTTTATGTACAATAAGAAACTTGAGGATACAGTTCAGAACTTAAACAGTCAAAACGTTCTTCTTATGTCATCCAACTGATCTGTGTCATGGACTAAAGGCTTTGAAATTGTTAGATTAATGCACGCATTCGCAGACATTCATTTGTTCAGGGCTAGAATCGTCCCAACTGGGGCGCCACTATACCAGACTCGAAACCTGTTTGGATACCACAGAAACAAAGGAAGTCCTAGGCAACCATTATTGGGTTTTTTTTTTGTTTTTTTGTGAGGAAAAATCCAGCAAACTCTTTCAAAAAGTTGCAACATATCGTACATTTTGACAAAACTCCCCAACTCCTTTTTTTTAATAAGCTAGTTGAACGTAATCTTCAGTCCAAAGAGCAATTCGTCTCCATAGTCACCATAGTTACGAACTTGTTGGCCTGTCGGGACATTGTTTAAAATGTCGGTGTCTATTATTGCTCCAAGCTGAATTTCTGAACATCAAACTAGCTTCTGTTCAGAACGATTAAAATATAATCAAACATTCTCAGTGAACATCGTTTTGGTTTTCAAAGACTGAATCTCGGGTTCAGACTGGAAATCTTCCTCGAAAAGAACTGAAGTCGTGGTTAAACACACACTGGTATAGGGTAGTCACAACAACAGGATTTTAAACTTCCATATAACACAAGTGGAAATCAATTCCTGTACGGCTCGGCATAAAAAATAGAAACACCAGGATTACAATATTGGGTAACAGACAAACTCCTGCACGTTGTCTCAATCGCACAAATACTCATGTATAAAATCTAGACAGTGTGGAAGAGTTTGCCTCCAATTCTTGATGGATTCGTCCCTCACCAACTGGCCGGACATATGAAATAAAAGTTGTATTTTACGCCTCAGAACTTTTTGATACCATCGATTAATCAAATCAAATCGTTTTGAAACACAGAGGTTGTTTTAGAGTTTTGAAAGTGTACCACCTTACACCGGTAGTTGATGGACTCTGGTACAGAAAGGGTTAATCTTCCTGTTTTACGTCATCAATCAACACGCTGTGTATACGCAGCAGAGAGAGTCTGACTGTAACTGTGTGTCACTGTTACAGTAAACGCTGTTAGAAACTCATCACTGATGGACAGATGAGACAGTTGGCAGGGAAAGTGAAAAACCTACAGACACAAACAGAGAGAGAGCAGTGATCTGGACGAAGGAGCGAGAGATGGAGAGATGGAGGGATGTCTGGACGTTATACAGACCAAAGTATTCATCACAAAATAATCTGCAGATTAAACAACAACAGGTATAGTTCTTAGTTACAGTCTCGAGGAGTACATCAGGTGTGAGGAGGAAGAAGTTATGCTGAAGGAAAGTTTGGACAGATGAAGGGTGGAGGTGTTGATGGAGGGACGATAGAAGGACGTACATGTACAGATAAATGAGGAGAGTTTGGGTCAAAGAGCAGGAAGATGGTAAATGAGTGATGGAGGATGGATGTGGGATGTATGAAGGTAAAAAGAAATAAAAGGAGGTTGAGGTCTTGAGAGGTGGGAATAAGAGATGATGGAGGGATGTTTAGATCATATATGAATGTAAAGATGGAGGCTGGATGGATGAATTATGTATAGATGTGTATGAATCAGGGATGTCACAATACCAGAAGTTAAAACTTCAGTATGAATATCAGTCACCATCAATACCTGGTTTGACACCAGGGTGACAAAATGAGACGTTCTATGCACCCAGAATGAAGAAATATCTTATTTTTATTTCCCCAGAAAATTCTGCACACTATCTAATATGCACAAATACAAAGCAGTGTTTTGGAAAGGAGACATAAACCTAACTTTGGTATCTTTATGAAACGCCAAAATGACTTGATCACTTCAGTATTTGCCGACCTTTGATTTTGAGTTGACCTCTCTCGTCGTCAGCTTTTTGTTAAAAATCTGACTAAAGATCTGAAGTTTTTTTTTTTTAAAGCTTCTGCACTTTTTTTTCCTGATACTATAATCATTAAAATGATGGAGACTGTATTGTTTAAAAACATGTGGTATCAAAAAGTATCAATCTATTGAACATTTGGCATCCTTTGTATGTGTACATGTATGTTTGAAGGCTGGATAAATGGAGGAGAGCTGAGGTCTGAGGAAGCAGGAAGCATGATGAAGGCGAGGGGGGAGGAGGGAGCGGCTGGTGGGGAGGCTCGGGTTGCTAGGGGAGAGTGTGTCAGGCTGCTGCTGCTGGAGGCCGGCCTGCGATTGGAGCGACTTGCTGAGCGGCGGAGAGGCGGAAGAGGAGAGAGAGGAGCAGCTAATGAGTATTGTAGGCTGGTTGCTGAGACAGCACCGGGTTTATTTATAGAGCGCTGGCCAGCCAGCCCTTAGATACCAGCAGCGAATCAGCTGACAGAGGAAGAGGGGGCCCCGACCAATGGCGGCATAAGAAGGGGGATGCCAGACTGAGGAAGTGCTGTGAGTGCCTCTCGCTCTCTTAAAGAGACGGTGCAGATTTTTCAGTACTAGGCAGATATTCTCTCTCTCTCCAGCAGTGTCATATCTGTAAGCAGGCCAGGACCCAGAGCACCAGGCCCTCTGACGCTGATTGGATTACTTTCTGCATCTCATCACACCGCACACACACACACATGTAGACCAACACACACACACAGCTTTTTAACAAATAATCAAACTCTCAGTGCACACTCTTTATGGTCAACAGTGAGGTTGTCAAAATGTACTTTTCTTTATGATACCATGTGTTTTTAAAGGATGCAATCTTTGATGTATGAAATTATCAAAAAGTACAAAAGTTTCTCGAGTCCTTTGGTGACTTAAATACATGTCAGAGTTTTGTTTACATCTCCACCGACATACAGACAATAGAGGAGGTGACAATGTCTTCATTGCACAAATACATTTTCATGTTTCGGTACGAGAATGTTGCAAATATATTTGTGCATTTTGGACCGTTTGCAGTCAATTCTGTTGATTTAAAAACAAGAAAGGACCCCATGTTGTTTTGCCTCAGACTTCCATTTTCTTTGCCGTGGCATGAGAAGAGGTATCGATGTTACTGATATCGTATCGAGGTCAAACTCAATGCTGAGAAAACCTTTTGATTAAAACAGACATTCATGCATGTTCACTGAGAGTTTGAGTCTGGAGTTATGATGCAGTTATGTAAAAGTAGACCTCATTTTCATTTTCAGACCTGGATTCAACTCTTTCCTCTTTAGAGCTCGGGAGCTCTGCTTTACAGAGTCGTGGTGAGAGGAAATACAGACACACACTTAAATATCAGAGACCATTATCAAACGCTACATGTTTATATTCATAGTGTCCATGCAAAGATTTCCTTTACTTACTAAAATGTTACTACATTTGGCTCAGACTGCACAAAAGTAGAGCTCTGACGTTGGATGTTTCAAGGTCGGTCAGGTTGCATTAATAGTCGTTTCTTTGTCAATAACATAACAGAGTAGCGCCCTTTATAACCGCTCTGTATGTACAACTACATGAAATCACTTCTGTTGTGATTTGGCAGGACATAAATAAAACTTGATTGAGCATAAGGTAGATTTTTATCCACTTTGTTGATGCATATGGTTGTAAATGAATGCATTTATTCCCAGGGGTTATTACCTGGTGTACAGGGTTCAGATCATCACACTCCTGTGTTATACCAGAGCAGGTGTCTTCAGTTGTTTTGAAACTGAACTAATGACGCTTCTATCAAAGTTAGTATGCCAAAGCTGCAAATTAGAGGTGGGGAAAACATGTTTAAGTAAAAATGGAGATTCTTATCTTCTGAGATTTTAAATAAATTCTTAACTTCTAAAAATCTATTTATTTTTTTAGTTAATCAGTAACTCCCGGCTAAGTGCTAATGCTAGCTCTTTAACTCAGTAGAATGGCCAAATGGAGCATCAAGAGATTCAGCCAATCTCACAGATGACCGGAGTAGATCCTGAAGTATGGACTGATTTAAAAACAGACTTTGAATCACGAATCCAGAATCGTTTTGAATCGAAAATAAATTCTCAATCAAATCTTGACCCCAAGAATCGGAATCGAATCGTGAGACACCCAAAGACTCCCCGCCCTGCTGCTAATGCAGACTGTGTTTCCTGCTGCTGTTTCACAGTAGAGACCTTTAACGACATATATAAACAAAATTAAAAGATTCAAGATGAACTAGATCGTCTCACACGGTGATGAATTTGTCTTGGGCTCTTCACCCATGATGCACCCATAAAAAGACGACAATCAACATTGAAACAAAGACAATTGATAGTCCAGAGGATCCTGTCTGATTACCTTATAGACACTACAGGGATAAATACATCCGAGCTGTTTATCAGTCTGAATCTAACCGTACTAAGGGGTGGCTTGAAGATACTTTTGCAATCTTTTTGATGCAACTTGATCAACGTCCGTTGTGTTAAATAAAGCAGAACTTCTTTAACTTGTTGCAGCCACATTTCAATTTAAGCAGACGTAAAAAGATGAAAATAGTTTAACACAAAATGACAAACTTTGTACGCAAGCTTATAAATATATGATTGCAACATACAAGTGTATCATTATATTGATAATTTACTGTCAGTTTTTATGCTTTAATCCTGTCCCTGTTTTAGTTAAACATCAGTAGGCCTGTCTGATTTCTTTCTTTAACAATGAGGCTTCTTGTTGCCGATCTTAACACAAACATCGCCGACATTTCTGACAGACTGTTTCTTATTCTCTCTTCATGCCATTGTGTTCACTTGTTTTTTCTGTTTTCTGAAGCTCATTCTTGACCCAAACTTGAGATTTTCACAGAGTTACACAGATGTCCACGGTTACTGATTTGCATCATGTGAACGTTAAGACACTTTATTTCAACATGGATTTGTGCTTAAAGTGGAGGATAAGTCTTACCTGTGAGTCCTCCTGACCTGATCTGATTGAGTCTGGCTTGTTTGAAAACAAGAGAAGACCAACAGATGTAAACCATTTTGCTCAGCCAATCACAGCTGGTCGTGCGTGCATCAGAAGGAGCTCTCTGATTGGCTGCGGCAAATCTCTGACTCTTGATTTTTTTCTACCTTCTTCCTATTTTTTCAAATCATGACTTCAAACATTTGCACATTTATAATTATCAAATTCTCAAACTATAATTCCATGTATATGACGGACTGGTTTATCAGAGTCATGGTGGCATTCAGAAGGATTTGTGTCGTCGTCTGGTTTTTATTTTCAGTGTTTTTTTTTGTGCAGATTGTATCTTTATGATCCAAACACGATCACAGTGTTGATTCAGGGCTCTGGACCTCAGTGGTTCTGTGTGAAGGCCCTGACACACCATGAGATCGTCGGCCATCGGTCCTAGATGGACCGTCTTTGAGCAGTCATCGTCTTAGTTTTTGCGTTTTTTTGCGGGATCTCTCTGATTGGCTGTTGGGAGGTTTCATTTCTCTCCAGCTCTCCTCTCAGGTTCTCTAAAGCCCCTTGAGCATGCCTCTGTAGTATTCATGCTTTCACCCATTAGTGTGGTTTCTCCTTATTTGTCTCCTCCTCTTCTTTTCTTTTTTCCACTAAAAGACCAAGAGCTGACAACGCCAGCACTATTTTCTACTGTTTATCAGACATTATTCTCAATTAGTAGGCGACCTATAATACGAGTGGTGAGCGACAGCGGTGTGAAAATGGTCTTCTTGTATCATAATAATGGACTACCGCCCCCTGCTGGCATGGAGCGTTATTTCCTCTCACGCATGAGCGGAACGTACGTGGTGGTTGGCTGTCGGCTGTAGTCTTTGAGGTGTTAAGGAAGGAAGGAGGATGTAAAGATAAGACAGAGCTTTAACTCTTATCAGAAACTTAGTGATGAAGAGGATTTAAGGATGATGAAGGCAGTCAGACAGTCCAACAGTTACACACACACACACACACACACACACACACACACACACACACACACACACACACACACACACACACACACACACACACACACACACTCAGTCTCAAACAGCCCAGACAAGAGGACGGACACTGAAGTTATCTGAAGATATTATTCACCTGAACAAACTGAAGCTTTCTGCTCAGATGCTGCACACTCACCTGAAGAAACAAGAATTCAGGGTGCAAAGCATCGTGAGGAAAGTGTGAGTCAGAGTGTTGTTTGTTTTATTGATGGCTGATTGGGTAAAAGGACATGATGTCATGAATGTTTCAGATGGTTTGTAAGCGTTGCATGTTGGAATGAGTCGATTGTTAGTTTTCTGAAAGTCAGACAGTCTAGACTTTTAGCAGCCGGGGTACAACATGTGGAGAACGTTTCAGACACCTGAAATCTTCCTGACTTTAGTGTCCCTCACAATGTGAAGTTTTCCCTGTTGAATAGGAGTGGGGGGGGGGGGGGGGGTCTCAGGAGGTAAGACATGACCTAAATAAAGATGCTGAGATCCAAGATGGTCGACAAAGGGACAGAGTTTGACACTGTAATGACAGTTGTTGCCTTAGATGTATTCACAGTCACTTATGAACAAGTGGTAAATGTACAGAAAAGAGCGTCATTATGTGCCCCAGTCATGTGATTTAAACGTTATCACCCCCCACCTCCTGTTTTCCTGAATATTCCCCGCTGATCTCGTGTTCACTTCCCATGGAAAACTGGGAGCCTGGCAGGAAAACGAAATGTGTACGTTTGAGTTCACACATGCAGCTCGAACCCCCCAAAGAAATCAGGAAATGATCAGGAGTGCAGCCGTGATAAAACAGCTTCTTACACTCAACATGTTGCGACTTCTCAGAGAGTCTCCAGGACAACCGAACGTTGAACAAGACATTTTCAGGACAATGTAGTAGAGACTTGTGAATCCCAGGTCCCCCCCGCCCTAAACCCTCCCCTGCTTAAAGGTCTGTTTGACTTTAAATGGGACCAAACTGTACTAAATGAACATCATGCTGTTTTGAAGAAAAGCTTAAACCAGAGATTGAGATCATGAACTCGTTGTTAACAGAGGGAATCAATCAACTGAGAAGTAGGAGTGTTCTCTCATTGACTTCTTTTTGTAACAAGCGGAGTCGCCCCCTAGTGGTTGTGAGACAGAATGCAGATGAGCTTCACTTTTTGAATCCAAGACGCTGCGGTCAGTCTTTGGTCATTCTTGGAAGCCATATCGAGTAACAAAAACTTTCAAACACAGAGTGAGTTTTTGGTTTTGGGGTCCAAAGGGGCGTGGCTTACAGATTCAGTGTTGCAGAAACAGAAGAACGATTGGCGAGTTGGAGGTGAACAAAGACCGTCGTGGTTTCCTTCTCTGATCGTCTCTCTCTCCCTCCCTCTCTCTCTCTCTCTCTCTCTCTCATCAGGTGTTAGCAGCTCAGGATGTCCGCCCACCTCCTCCTCCTCCTCCTCCTCCTCCTCCTCCTCCACTGCCCAGGGCTTCTCCCTCGCTGAGCCAGCCATGACCAGCCAGCACACACATACACACCCCTCCTTCAGCTCCATCCACTCCATGGCCGAGCAGCAGCAGGTAAGACACACACACACACACACACACACACACACACATGCACGCACGCACACAGGGATTGACTTAAAGTTCACCTGTTGGTTGTCATTGCGTCACTTCACCACCAGAGGGATGTCTCTGTCTGAATCTTTTTTTTTTGCCAAACTTTTAAAAGGTGAAATTTGCTGAACGAGACGACAGTCATGACATCATCAATAAAGAAATCATTTTGTTTACATTTTTACATTCAGTGTATAAACTCCTCATGAACGGACACTGAGACATGAGAAGGTGTCACGTCATATCGTATGATAAACTCACCTGTCGGGTCCAGTCATGGTCACTCAGCTGTGATTGAGGAGGGGCTTAGTGAACGAGCTCCTTAAAGTCAGAGAAACTTACAGCCAATCAGTGAAGAGCTTTACATGCTTTACACTCCCAACACAACTCGCATTTTTCTCTACAACCTGTATCCAAGATGTCC
>NC_089202.1:29168190-29175690 GCF_963930695.1 Labrus bergylta
TGATGTGCATCATCGAGCAGCCGCATGTGAGCGGCCCTGAGCGCTCCTGAGTCCTGGTTCAGTTCTGACCCCGCGTCCTGGTTCTGTTGCTGTTTTTTCAGATCTGATCCTGCGCATGCTGGACTACGACCCTAAAAGCCGCATCACCCCGTTCTACGCCCTGCAGCACAACTTCTTCAAGAAGACGACAGACGAAGGAACGAACACCAGTTCATCCACATCCACCTCTCCTGCCATGGACCACTCCCACTCCACCTCCACCACCAGCTCCGTGTCCAGCTCCGGTCAGCGCACACACACACACACACACACACACACTCTCTGACTCTGCACAGAGATGGAGTTTTGTTATAATGCTCGATTCTTTGATACTCAACAATCCCAAACATTTTAAACATCAAAATCTCTCTTATTTAAATAATCGATAGTTGTGAGAAGTTCTGCAGCTTTAGAGAGAGAGTTCAAAAACTATGATTCTCAAGTTATGTTGCTGTAAAACATCTGTTTACTTCTCTTAAGAAAAGACAAAGCAGCAGAGGAGGTTACACTGTCTAAATCAAATGCATATGTTACAAGCGTTGCCTTGGTAACGCCTCAGGAGCTGTGAAAAAGTTGCAGGGGAGAGGGACGTCTTTAAGTCAAATGAAAGAGAACATTGTCAAAATTTTACAAATAAGTTGGCAATGTTTCAGAAGCAAAATGTTGCCGATGTATTTGTGCAACTTCAGACAGTGTAGTGGGAGTTTGCATGCATTTGTTTTGGTAATTAAAAACATAAAGTTTCTTCTTCTTTTGATGCTGTGGGATTGAAAAAGTTTATGTTTCTACTAGAATCATATGAAAGTTTAAATTCTGATATGATGACAAACCTAGGGAGCATAAACTGCTGAGAAAACTTTCAAACTTTCACCGTGGGGCGCTAGTGGCCTAGTGGTTAGTTTGCATGCCTCAAAGCGTGCAGCCAGGTTTAAATCCAGATGTCTTTAACAGTTGTTCTTGTGTTTCTCCTCTCAGGTGGCTCCAGTGGTTCTTCCAATGACAACCGTAACTACCGCTACAGTAACCGCTACTACAACTCTGCTGTTACACATTCAGACTATGAGATGACCAGCCCTCAGGTACACACACACACACACACACACACACACACACACACACACACACACACACACACACACACACACACACACACACACACACACACACATCATATCAGTAACTATTCAGTCTGTTTCATTTCAATCTAAAAACATACTGACTAATGGAAACCTCTCGATACATAAAGGGTGATGTAAACAACCATCTTCCATCGTTAGTTATTTCAGAGTCAGGGCGCACCAACGTAGTTCTCTCGCGTGCATTTGACCCTCAAAATCCAGATGGTTTGACTCGTGCGAGCACTCGATCCCTGCACGGTACACTTCCTTGGCCCCTGCTTCGGCACGGTACAGTTCACGCACGAGCACGAGAACGTAAACATCAAGTATAATCGATCCCCGCCTCCATTCTCAGAAACCACTGAGTGTTCTGGTTGTTTCTAAAATGACTCAAAAATAATCCACAGCTGTCATGTTCTCATCATGTTTTCCTTTTTCCCCCGCACTGCCTCGTAAACTAAGCACGCTTCATGAACACGAGAATTCAGACCTGAGGCTCCTGATAGCAGATCTTATGGAGGTTTACGAGGCTCTGGTTCTCCCGAAGTTTCCACAGTATTTAACAAACTACAGGATATTAGATTTCAACACATTATAATAAAGTTGTTTAGTGGGTCTGATTATGGTCAGTGAGAGACCTTGATGTGTTTTACTGTCCTGAACCAACACAGCGTCTTTGTGAAGCTTCTCCGCGGTCTTAAAACTTTGATTTAGTTTTTCTTAAAAAGAAAGTTTGAGTATCAGGTCGAGACTTTAAACGAGATGTCACTTCACCTCAAGACAACTAATATAATATTTGTGTGTGTGTGTGTGTGTGTGTGTGTGTGTGTGTGTGTTCACCCCCATCAGGCTCCCTCCCAGCAGCAGATGAGGATGTGGCCGGGCAGTGAAGGTGGAGGTGGGGGTCAGGACCCAGCATACACCCAGTTGCTGCTCCACAAGCCGGCCGCCTCCCAACAACACCAGCGCCACTTCCTGGACCCGCCCCACCACCCCCACCCCACCTACTCCCACCACGGGAACGGCGGGCGTGGCCTGCGGCAGAGCGGGCAGACGGGCATCGGCGGAGGTGGGGGCCAGCAGGGATCCTCGCCCCAGATGAGTGACAGCATGGATGTGGGCGTGTCCCTCGGGCTGCACCACCTCGGGGCGGTGTCTTCCATGGAGGCGTCTCAGTTCGGCTCGGCCTCGCTGCCCCTCGCTCTGCCGATCGGACTGTCCGCCTTCCGGACTCGGACGGCCCCGACCGCCCCGGGGCCACAAGCCCCGCCCCCCGAGGACTACTACCCCGCCTCCAACAACAATAACCCCGCCGCGGGGGGCCGAGGGAGGCCGGACTCAGACGAGGGGCCGGCCAACTCTTGATAAAACCTGAACCATGCCCTAAAGCCATACGATTTTAACTACAACTACTACAAGTCCACACACGGCCGAGTCAGAGACTCGAGGAGACTGAGTGCTGCAGGAGACAGTTTGTACTGCATGAGAGGAGGAGGAGGAGGAGGAGGAGGAGGAGGAGGAGGGGGAGGAGCAGAGGAGGATGCTGGGAAAACTCTCCTTTTATCCGGTTTTAGTTTGTTGTCTTCTGTTGCGGCTGGAGAGGAATGATTGTGACGAGTTTGTTTTTATTAATATTATTATTATTGTTGTTTAATATTCTGATTTCTCTCCGCTGTGAGGAGCTGTGTGTTTATTGGTTGTTGTTTGAAGCCTGGAGAGGAGGAGGAGGAGGAGGAAGAGGAGGAGGAGGGAGGAGCCGTGTTCATGTTCACACTGGGTCATATTTACAGCAGTCTTAACACACACACACACACACACACACACACACACACACACACACACACACACACATATGGAGGAGACAGCCGCCGTGTGATTCAGGACTTCTTCTTCTTCTTCTTCTTCGTGTCCTCCCTCTGTCGGGGCGGATCAGAGAGGGGGGGGGGGGAGGTGGAGGGGGAAGGAGGTGACAGGACACTGAAGCCCTCCGTGCGCTCACACAGATCTCCTCCTCCTCGTCCTCCCCGCTCCCCCGCCCGCCCTCTCCTCCTCCTCCCCCTCCTCCTCCTCCTGCTGCGTTTCTCCTCCAGACAGCTCCTCCTCTCTGTGCTGCTAATCACCATGACAACTGGTCCGGATTGCTGCTAAAGATCCAACACAGATCAATAAAGAAATAAAAGAAATAGAAACAGAAATAAAAAACTTTTTAACCCTTCTGCTTAAGAGAAAAGGATAAAGTAAGAACCACTGCATCTCAATGTATTTATTACTATTTAACATGAAAAAACAAACTGAAAGTAACCCTTTTTTCTGCTCTTCTTTGTTTGGTTGCCTTCTTTCTGCAGGTGAGCTCTGATTGGCTATTGTAACAGTGACAGTAACTGGTGACATGGGAATGCCACCGGTTTGGGGGCTGGGTGGAGGGGAGGGGTCGGGGCAAAATAAAGTTGGATATATAATAAGAATAAAGAGTATACTTTTGCACACCAAAGTCAAACAAACATCAGATCTCCGCTTTTCTTCCTGCTATTCGCATCCAACACCTCATGACATCACATCCGGTCGGGGACGAAGATCAGCAACAGACGCTGAAAGAACGAGCAAGAAGCACACACAGATAACAAAACACACCTGCAAGAAAAACACACCTATAAAATATCAATCAATACACAAAGATGCATTAATGATAATGAAAACACTCTAAATATATGTGACGTCATGTTGACACAACAGTGACAAAGGCTTTAGTTCCGGTCTGAATCAGCAGGTTAATCTGTCGACCACAAAGTGTGAAGATGGTTTGTTGATGTTCTGGTTCAAGTCTCACGTGAATTCATGACTGCAAAAAAAAAAAAAGGTTGAACGCGTCATAAAGATGAATGTGGGAGGTTTTAAGACGGAAACTGATGAGGATTATAACCAATAATGTGCCTGCTGTGTTGACTTTCTTTTTTTTTTTTTTTTACCCAACATATAATCTATGAGAAAGATGATGCCTTCAGGTACCACCTTGACTTTTAAGTATTTTCATTTTTGTTTTAAAATGAAAATACTTGTTTTATTTATTATTTAGACTAAATGAGGCTCACTGAATATTTGGGATGTTGCCTCATGCTCAGTGGTGGAGTGAAGGGTATATGCATTTTTTTTCCCCTGATGGTGAAGGGATGACCCTCCCTACTCCAATTGGCTAATACTCCCAAACTGAATGTGCATGAGTAATCTCACATGTCTGTTTATGAAAGAGGCTTTTTTTTCCTCTGCTGGACGGAACACACACAAAAAAAAAACATTTTGGGGAAAATGAAGAGTATACCTACTTTTTTAGGCACCACTTCACCGCTGCGCATGCTCACAGAAACAGATCTCACCGTCTTCTCTTGTGTCATATTGTTTATGTGTCTGATGATGTCATTCTTCATGAAGAAGTCCTCCTCGCCTCATGACCGTGCTTCATGATGCTGCTCATCCGAGATCAGTGACGTCATGGTTACTCACTTAATGTGAATAAATATAGGAGTTTAAAACAGGTGGGTGGAAGATGGAGACACTGAGGTCAGTACATCAGGTTTTAAATCACATCATTTTCTCCCCTCTTTTATTAATTCAGATTCATGTCATTTATTTATAACAACAAATGGTTTTCAGAGTCAGTACGGTGTCATGTTGCTGTCGCAAAACAGAAACATTGATTTATAAAAGATGAGATAACAACACTGTCACAGAGGGCTGATAACAAATGTGAAATATTACAAGATTTAAAAGGTGAAACTGTTAAAGGTAAGAGGCAAAACGAAAATAAATCAGAATTGAATTGAGTGGAAAATCTAATAAAAAAAAGGTTTTTAAGGTTTTGAGGAAGGAAAGTTCATTAATGAAGCTCGTTTGAAACACCAGGCTTCACAGGGGCATATGAAGGCGTTTCAACACCTCATGACATCACTTCCTGTCGGGATGAAGCTCAGCAGCGAGTTTTTAACACGCTGAAGAACCAGCAAGAACCACACGCAGATATCATAACACACCTGAAAGAAGCACACACAGGGGCGGGTCTAGACCACTTTCACTGAGGGGGCCAAACTGGGGCCAGTTGTTCTGTCAGAGGGGAACATTAAACCAGGTGAAAAATACACAAAGATGATCGCTTTAAAATATATATATATATATATATTATGCCTCTTCCTTTTGGAGGGGTGACCACAGGGGGGGCCAAGCTCAGTGTTACAAAGGCACTGGCCCCTGTTGGCCCCTGCCTAGAACTACCCATGGCACACACCTATAAAATATCAACAAATACTCAAGGTCAGAAGGTCAAAGCTTACAAAGTTTACACAAATGAGACGTGTGTGCACACACAG
Organism: Labrus bergylta; assembly: GCF_963930695.1. Lineage (NCBI taxonomy): Eukaryota > Metazoa > Chordata > Actinopteri > Labriformes > Labridae > Labrus > Labrus bergylta. The sequence continues at coordinate 29,173,706 of NC_089202.1, forward strand.
GCATAAAATCAACAAGTCTGCACATGCAAACATATAAGTACATGTTCACACGGACACACAATTAAAATGTTCTTGAGAAATGAAAAAAAACTGGATGAAATGTTTGCTTAAATACAAAAGCTCCATGATTTTATTATTGTTGTTATTATGATTATTGATATCATTATTTGCTTAAGCTTTGTTAGAGTTTAAGATATATAATTTTACTCTGATTATTTATTTTTAATTGTTTATTTATTTTGAGTCCAGCACGTTTAAAAAAAAAAAAACAGAGTTTCCCTCCGCACCACTAGGGGGCGATAATTCACCACACCTTCGTTTATCTGACGTCATAACAACATCCAGAGAAGGACCGTGGGGGCGATGCATTTGTTACTCCTGCACACGGAAGACGGACCCGACTCTCCGGTGTTACGTCAAATAAACAGGTAAATAAATAATGACGTCGGGGTGACGGGTTTTAATTTGATGAAACACAAACTGAGTCACAGAGACAATATGTTTGTTTGTTTCCAGCGGACAGTTTATAATGTGACACCACAGCCTCTGTTACATATCTGTACCTGCGCTGTCTGTGATATAAGGATGTGAATGTTTCTTTATAAAAACGTTTTTTTTAATGCTCCTCTTTGTGCTGATGTAAACAGTTTATTAAAACACTCCATTCAGAGAAACAGAGAAGAAGAGAAAACACAGCTGAAGGTTTAGATCCTCTCTGACCCTCAAGTTTCATTTAAAGCCGACTGAAGGATCACTTTGTATTTAAACTATTTAAGATGTTTAAGATGTTTAAGATATTTAAGATATTTAAGATTTGTTTTGTTGTAAGCAGAGGGTTTGGATGTTGAACACTGAGTGGAGTAACAGTTTGACAGACAGAAGGACAGAGAGACAGACAGACAGAGAGACAGACAGAGAGACAGAGAGAAGGACAGAGAGACAGACAGGCAGAGAGACAGACAGACAGAGAGAGAGACAGACAGAGAGACAGACAGAGAGACAGACAGAAGGACATAGAGAAGGACAGAGAGAGAGACAGAAGACAGAGAGAAGGACAGAGAGACAGAGAGAAGGACAGAGAGAGAGACAGAAGGACAGACAGAAGGACAGAGAGACAGAGAGAAGGACAGAGAGACAGACAGAAGGACAGAGAGAAGGACAGAGAGAGAGACAGAAGGACAGAGAGAAGGACAGAGAGAGAGACAGAAGGACAGACAGAAGGACAGAGAGACAGAGAGAAGGACAGAGAGACAGACAGAAGGACAGAGAGACAGACAGGCAGAGAGACAGACAGACAGAGAGAGAGACAGACAGAGAGACAGACAGAGAGACAGACAGAAGGACATAGAGAAGGACAGAGAGAGAGACAGAAGGACAGAGAGAAGGACAGAGAGAGAGACAGAAGGACAGAGAGACAGACAGAAGGACAGAGAGAAGGACAGAGAGAGAGACAGAAGGACAGACAGAAGGACAGAGAGACAGAGAGACAGAGAGAAGGACAGAGAGACAGACAGAAGGACAGAGAGAAGGACAGAGAGAGAGACAGAAGGACAGAGAGAGAGACAGAAGGACAGACAGAAGGACAGAGAGACAGAGAGACAGAGAGAAGGACAGAGAGACAGACAGAAGGACAGAGAGAAGGACAGAGAGAGAGACAGAAGGACAGAGAGAAGGACAGAGAGAGAGACAGAAGGACAGACAGAAGGACAGAGAGACAGAAGGACAGAGAGACAGAAGGACAGAGAGACAGAAGGACAGAGAGACAGACAGAAGGACAGAGAGACAGAGAGAGAGACAGACAGAAGGACAGAGAGACAGAGAGACAGACAGAAGGACAGAGAGACAGACAGAAGGACAGAGAGACAGAGAGACAGACAGAAGGACAGAGAGAAGGACAGAGAGAGAGACAGAAGGACAGAGAGACAGAAGGACAGAGAGACAGAGAGACAGACAGACAGAAGGACAGAGAGACAGAGAGACAGACA